>NW_022936841.1:0-276 GCF_012274545.1 Fukomys damarensis | reverse complement strand
AGTTTAGCAAGACTCTGCCTCAAAAATTAAAAAGGATTGGGGATGTACCTCAGTGTGAATTCCCTTGGTTCAATCCCTAGCACTGCAAACAAAACCAAATCAAAAAAGACCCTTATCATTTATGACCAGTTGTAGTGGTTTAGGCCTATAATCCCAGCATTCTGGAAGACTGGGGCAGGAGGACCACAAGTTTGAGTACAGCCTAGGCAACTGAGGGAGGCTCTAATCTCAAAAAAAGGGGAAAAGGACAGAGGATGTAGCTTCTGCGAATGCCCT
>NW_022936840.1:0-208 GCF_012274545.1 Fukomys damarensis | reverse complement strand
GCTGGTCTCTCCTTGGGCTCCTTTGGTGACCAGGGCAAGGAGTAAGGGTGCGGGAAAGGAAGGGTTTGGAAAGAAGTGGCTCTTACGTGTTCTCACCACACAGGGGACTGAGATGAGAACTAGGGGAGGCAATGGGATGTGCGCGTTAACTGGATCGTGATAACCACTTCAAGACGTAGAAGGAATGACTAAAATATACAGCACACAC
>NW_022936839.1:0-215 GCF_012274545.1 Fukomys damarensis | reverse complement strand
GAGGAAATTAAAGAAGAAATCAGACAGTTCCTACAATTAAATGACAATGACAATATAACATATAGAAATCTATGGGACACAATGAAAGCAATCTTATAAGGGAAATTCATAGTAGTGAATATACGTATTAGGAAAATAGAGTGAGCACAGTGAAATAACCTGATGCTGAACCTCAAGCTTCTAGAAAAAGAAGAGCAGGACAAACCCAAAGCTCA
>NW_022936838.1:0-1299 GCF_012274545.1 Fukomys damarensis | reverse complement strand
TTTTTTTAATTTATAAAATTTAGCAACGTTGGGCTCCCTGTTCTTAGGGGATCTACCTTTCTTAATGAAAGAAATGTCAGGGACAGGTATTTCTATACTGATATTTTTTACTATGGAGGCAAGGGAGAGAAATGTTTCAGTGCTTTCAGAATGCTATTTCATGGGCTTTGTGATCAGCCAGACCTCAGTTCTAAACTTAATTGCCTCACAAGAGTGGTGAGAACTTGGGCGAGCCATCTGTCATCTCTACATCTCTCTTTCCTCTAATAACAGCAAAGTATTGGTTTCCTAGTGTTAATATGAGAAGTAAGTGAGATAGTGGATGTGAAGCAATGAATACATAGTAATGCTCAATGACTGCTAATTTAGGGTTAGCTTTAACATTATTAGTAGAGATATGGCTGCTTGAAATGTGTATTTTCAGTAGCCATTTGGGTTGCACTCTTCTTTATATTGAGTTTGCCAGGAAAACCCTATCTTCTGGGCCAAATTGATCTGGCCCTTGTTAACAAGCCCAGTGTCAGATTACAGTAAGTATTGAGACTCTTTTGCCTGATTCTCTTCATTTCAAAACTAGAGGAAAGATAGTCTGTCCTCCAGACTTCAAGAACCAGATCCTTCATGGGTGCCTTTGGTGTTGCTAGGATTCTACAGAGACTCGAGAAAACTGTGGATGGACAGTGATGGCAACTTTGTGCCATAGCTATATGAAGACTCTCAAGAGAGCTTGGGGGCAATGTTTACCATTATTTTGTCATGGGGTTGAAGTGACAGGGAGCAGTGGAATTAAGGAGGAAAGGGTCAAGACAGAGTGCATGTTTAAGATTAGTTTCTTCATCTCTAAGTAGCAGTTTGCTGTATAAACATAGTAAAGTCCTTCCCATGACTCAAGCAGTTTGCACTCAGGTGTACTTGTCCTCTGCCCAACACGGAGGGAGAGGTCCACCTGGAGATCTACTCGGCTTTCTTCAGTGTTTGGCACCACCTACCACACCGAGCCCCTTTGTGCTGCTCTTCTGGCATCTCCTTCTCCTCCACCTGCCTCTAAACATTTGGTGGCCTCACCTTATTACATTCTAAGCCCCTGCTATCTGTTCTCACAGCACTTGTACTTCTCTTCCCCCAGATTTTATCACAATTCAGACTACTTCACACCTGCTAACTCTTAGAGGGAATCAGTCTTGTTCAACTCTATCTCAGTGATACCTAGGACATCTTAGGTCTGCAATAAATGTGTTAAATGAAGGGATGGATGGGTGGATGGATGGAAGGATGGGTGGATGAAATATCAACACTGTT
>NW_022936837.1:0-477 GCF_012274545.1 Fukomys damarensis | reverse complement strand
GTGCGTGTGTGTGTGCGTGTGTGTGTGTGCATATGCATCTCTGTATGTGTGTGCACAGAGAGTAGGCACCCAGGAAACTTCTTACCTTGGCCTGATAGGTCCTCACCATCTGGGGCCTTCCTGTGTCTCAGGCTTGATCACCTGCACCTGTTTCCTGTCGCAACGTTGTTCCAGCCACTCTTGCTGCTACCTTGGTTTTTACACAAGCCAAGTGTACATACATGTCAGTGTTCATTGGTTGTTCTGTCTGTAAGATTCTTCAGTCAGTCTGCGTAGCTGGCTACCTCGCCTCCCTGAATTATATTTGGTCTCTGCACAGAAGTTAGCTCTTTACAGATGAAAGAAAAAAGGAAGCTGTGAAATAAAGAGTAAAATAAAGGCCAAAAAACACTGTAGAGTCCTTTCTAGACCATACTTTGTAATAGCACCCAATGTCATTGTATTTCTTTGTTTCTATATCTGCTATTATTTTTTTTT
>NW_022936836.1:0-9044 GCF_012274545.1 Fukomys damarensis | reverse complement strand
TATATATATATATGTTTTTCTTATTATCAACCTAATCATCTGGCGTAAGTAAATACTTCTATCTTATTAATACTCATCACAAGTGGAGAAATGTTACTACATTAGTTTGTAGAAATCAAGAATCTTACTGTCTTTTTTTTTCAGCTTTGAGTTTACTATCTTTTAAAGCCAGAGTCATCAAGGATTTTTTTATTAGAACACTAGAAGTTCTTACTTCTGACTGGATTATCTATCTTCTAGCGTCCCAGCTTCTAGTGATCACTAGTAAAAACCCTTGTAAGTTTTTATTCTGATGCAATTTTATTTGTTATGATTTGGATTTAGATGTTCCCCCAAAGCTTTATGTGGTCCTAAGCTTGATCTAGATTGCATGAAGCTGGAATTGATTCATGATATAATGCTAGTCTCAAGAACACTGGGATTAAGAGTGTGAGTGTTACCTGTCCTAAGTGGTCTGAATAATATAAAAGGGGCAGGCAGATGCTATTGAATTTCCCCTTGTTATCTTTGCTGAATTGTGTGTGCCTTGTTTCTTCTCTGTGATGCCTGTTGGCCATCCCACCCTCGGAGACAGCTGATTATGGACTGAAACTTCTACAAACTGTAAGCCAAATAAATCACTTCCCTTCTAACTTTGGGTATTGGGTATTTTGTCTCAGCAATGAGAAAAAAGTAACACAAAACAGCCAAGTGA
The DNA here is from genome assembly GCF_012274545.1 of Fukomys damarensis. Classification (NCBI taxonomy): domain Eukaryota; kingdom Metazoa; phylum Chordata; class Mammalia; order Rodentia; family Bathyergidae; genus Fukomys; species Fukomys damarensis. The sequence goes on along the minus strand of NW_022936836.1, from coordinate 8,350 downwards.
AAGAAAATGTAGAATTTGTCTTTTTGTATATAGCAGCAATGAGAGCACTAAAGCTCACAATTCTGTTATTGCACATGATTTATGTGTAACTGAAAGACAGGACCTTGGAGATTCTGAAGCATACAGTAATAATTATATGGAAACATTAAGTACCTTGAATGGATCAGTGCATATAGCACACATGCACTGTAGAATTACAGTGTACCCCATGTGACTATGAATTTTGATGTTTAACTTGACTAGATTTAAAAATATCTGGTAAATTAGCGTAGCGCTGCTCTGGATGTAATGGTAGGATGTTTCTAGACATGACTAACTGGAAGGCCAGCAAGCTGAAGGGAAATGTCCCGCTGTGCTTGTGGTTGGCACCCTCCAATGTGATTGCGGGTGAAATGACTGGGGAAGCTGCATTTGGGAAACTGCATTTCGTTTAAGCAGCTGCAGCTTCTGCTGTTGCCATCACCTGTTGATATCAGACTCCAGTTCCTTCAGTTTTTCACAATGTGCTTGTACTACTCCTCTCCAGGGTGTTTCTACCCCTTTATTCTGAAAATATCACTACGTCCTTGGTCCCTCTTCTGCATTTCTAGCTTCTTGGACTGAGCACCTTAGCTACTTAATCCTCTGGCTCTACAAAGTGCACATGAACACATTGCCCTGTTCCTCTGGAGAACCCCAGCCATTTACCACATAATTATGCAATTATCATGAGAGAACTGCAAATTCTAAACCCAGTTTACAATAAAAAGTTTAACTCTAACCTAATCATTATATGCTGATGCACGTATTGAATTATCACACTTGTATCAAATAATTTTATAAAATTAAAGGAATAACTACCTAAACATAAAACATGGAACAAGCCCATTAAAAGCTGATTATGTCACTTAACTGTCACAGGAACTTGGAAATGTTTACTTTTTGAAAGTACTTGAATAATAACATCTTTTCTAAGATTTTTGCATGTTAATCAACATCAGGTATACAAAATGTTTTATAGCTCTAGCAGTACACAAAAGCATTGGTGGCACTTGCTGGAGGTTACCTTGGCACTGCTAAAAAACCTCAATTTGTGAATATTCTTCCCTCTCCACACTCAACATTCTACGCCATCCCTTCCTTATCACTTGTTTTGTTCCCATTCCCACTACTGATATACTGACAAGGAAGAGAAAATGAGTTTTGTTCTCCTAAACTACTGCAAGTTTTTCTCATTATAATCCTTTACCCATAAAACTCCTTTAATTAATAAATCAAAGAACTGAACATTTTGTTTGTTACTTTGAAGAAAACAGTTCTTAAATAAAATAATTCTATTTTAAAATGTGTTAAAATGAACAAATTTGAACCAAATTAAATTGTAACATATATAATAGGTAAAAATGATAAAGACTGCCATCTGGTTTACTTAGAACCATTGCTAGTGACCTAGAAGAGAGGTTAATTATCCAAGGAATTAAATATGAACATGCTAACAGGTACGTATGACAAACAACTGTGATACAAAATATAACACTGAGAGACCAAGATAAACTAAGTGCAATAAAATAATATTACTATAAAAATTTCATATGACTCTAAACTCTAAATTCCTTAATTTATATCTATTTCTTCTTTGGAAACTTACAACTACATATGCTTTCAGTCACTATGCAGCTTTGACTGTTTTATGGCAGCATATAGAAAACATGAATGAAAGAAGTTATATTGTTTTCATTTAGAATAAATTTCTTTGACTGAGCTGTCTTTGTAAAGATCAGAGTGGCTCTATGGCAATCCGAAATTCCTTTGACTGTTTTCTATCAGTTTCCCTTTGTGGGCCGTATGGTTCTATGAGTAGGTATGGACATTCTTTTTACTTTGTTTTTTTATTTTCGTTTTGTTTCTCAGGAAGTATAGAGGTTTCAGTTACATTCTCTATCTGAAAGTAATAAGACCCATGGTAAATAGTGAGAGGAAATATACAGATGAGTCCAGCAAATCAGAAAATGTGACAAAGTAGAAGGAAAGAACCAGGTAAAATTGACTACTGTGCACATTAAATCAATTTTTTCATTAAGTTTATTGGTATTTTTTAGGTACACAGTACAGTTACATTCGTCATTGGGACCTTGTACCTTTACATGATGTACCTTGGCTATTATTTTTCCCCATACTCCTGCCCTCCCTTCACCTCCTCCACCCAGTTGGAGACTGGATAAACTTGTGATTTTTCTATAAAATGGAGTACTACTCAGCCATAAGGAACGAGAAACTAGAGACATTTATAGCTAAATGGATACATACTGAGGTCATAATCTTAAGTGAAGTAAATGGGAGACACATATGTAAATACAGAATAGTTTATCTGGTATGAAAATAAAAGTGTAAATAAGGTACAAATTGTACAATTGATAATGTGAAATAGAAAGAAAAGAGCTTTAAATTTAAATCCAATTTAAACCAGGGAAATATACTGACATTTTCAATATAGTGACACTTTCAAATATACTAACATTTTCAATATAGTGACACTTTCAACAAAGTGTGACTTTCCAAGACAAAACTTTGCCTGTATTAAATTAATCAGTTTTACTAATACCAACATAATACAGAGAGGTTGAAATTAGTATGATTTAAATATAAAGCAGTGATGTGTGGGTCCCCAATCTTTAGGAAAGGAAAATTCATCTGGGTATTAAAATGCATGTAACAAAAGGGTCATTAAACTTTTCCTCAGATATTTGAGTCGCTGAATGAAAATGAGGTTGCCTTTAATTAGTGTGCATTTATCAGCTTTTTATTAGCACATGGAGAACCTGATGATATTGAGAAAAATTAAAATGTAGAAATTATGAATTAGTGAGCACAGTAACATTATAGTGGGAGATGAAATTTTAGCGTTGTTTTAATTTGCATTTCTCTAATACTCTGAGAAGTTGAGATTCCATCTTATACCAGAAAGCAATTATCAAGAAATCAAAGAATAAAAATGCTGTCATGGCTGGTGGTAAAAAAAAGAAGCCCTCCTACATTACTGGTGGAAGTGTAAGCAAGTACAACCATTATAGAAATCAGGATGGAGATTTCTCACAGAACTAAAAATTAAATTCCATTTGACCTAACTATTCCCCTTCTAGTTTTCCTTCCCAAAGACATCATATACAGCAAAACATCCGTACCAGTGTTTATAGCAGCATAATCCACAATAACTTCACCCTATGTGCCCATCAACAAACAGATGGATAAAAAACTGAGGGAGCTACATACGAAAGAATACTACTGGAGTCGAAAGAAGGATACATTTGTAGGAAAATAGATACACCTGCAAAGTACGTTAAGTAAAATAAATCAGATATAAAATCTTAAATACAATATAGCATGTCTCATTTGAGTAGGACAAAGTACAAACAAAGAGTGAAATAAAAAGTCTGATACAAAGAAACAGGGAGATGGATCTTTTGCAAGTGGGAAGGGATCCAAGAGAATGTTGGGGAGGCGAGGGCAGAAGGAAGGGGAAGTGTAATAATGTAAGATGTGTCACTTATGTGTATCAAACACCCACAACAACAGCAAAAGTATATGTCATAAGCATGAAATAAAAAAATGAAAAAAAACAGAATGAAAATAGGAATTTTGGAGAAGGGAGGGAGGTGAGTGGAAATGCAATAGGGATTTAAAAAGAATCAAGCAATGTTATGTGCGTACAGGCATCTACTCCCTGAGATGAATATTAACTTTGTGTCATGCAAACATGTAACTACAACAAAAACACTAAAAGAGAATAAGAAAATTAAAACCAGTATGGGTTGATATATTGAAAGAAATGGTAGCCATACCTTCCCAGACACAATGAAATCTCATGAGCAAAACATTAAGAATTACATCATGCACGGAGAAACAATCTATAGCCAAATGATTCGGTAGTCTGATTAGGATGAGAATATTATTTTATTTAAATACATAGTTGGCTCTTGAAACTTATCCCCAGATCTTTTGCAGCACTGATATTTATAAAGACTTAGTTATGAATTGAGAAAGGTAAGAAAGTATGGAAGTAAGTGTTCTTACCTAAATATCATTCAAATCAATTCTCCCTTCTACAGGTATTAAATTGAAATTATCTTTTCCAAACATTTCTGAGTGATCACACATTATGTGTTGCTAAATTAGCAAGAACGATGTAATTTACTCATATGAGATCTTTATAAAAAGGTCTGTATTAAATAACTTGCAAACAATTTAAAAAGTACTATGTATTTCTAAAATAGGCCTAAGTCTGCAAAAATAAAAATAAATAAGAAATATACCTTTGATTTTTGTGCTACTTGGCTTTATGCATTTTCGCTGTTGTTTTTAATATTGTTCAAGATATTAGTGTTTTTTTAATCTTCAGACGTGAATCTCTGAGGGTGTTTTTTCAGCTACAAAGCCCAAACATGGTTTTCATCAAAGACAGCATCTAAACCTCTGAGTGGAAAATTCCATCTAGCCAATTTCTCGCATGATTTGTATTTAGCTTACTCAGGAGATTTTAAGGGACACAAGAAACCATTGAAACAATAATTCCTGAAAAAATGCATTATGTATTATTTGTTCTGCCCTCAATAAGTAACTTTACTCAACTACAATATTTGGGAAGCCACTTTTTCCTCATAGTCTCTCTGACTCTGCAATACCTCACAGTATAGTGTATTCTTCAAAATACAGGCACAAATATAAAGCCAACTACATAAAAATGAACAAGTACATTTATACATCCAAGGGACTATAGATTTGTAACCTCAATTTAATAGTGTTATTGATCAAAGACAAATAAATTAGAAAGGATTTTCTTAGTCTACTCAAGTGATTCTAATGAAAATATCACAAATATACCGTGGGTGACATGGCTTTTTAAATAAGCGTCTTATTAAGTTATGCTCATAATACCATCTGTTCAATAATTAATATGAAACACTTCCATAAAATAATGATGACACTGTCTTTTTATTCCAGTGTGCATTCTTCTCTAAGAGCACCCATATTATCTACTGGAGGTTGGAGGTTACTGCATTCAACAGTGCAAGATTTAAATGTTTTTGTCTAAATAATTAAATTCTTAAATAGTGTCTCATCAAGGTAATTATTTCCACAGTTATATCAAAGGGAAGTTTGCCTTGGAAGTGGGAAGCAAGGAGCTTGGCCTCATAAAAGGGCCACACTGGAAGTTTTGGGAAGGGCTGGTTGAAATATGAGCAAGAATCACTTGTGAGGTGGAACTCACTTAGGAGCGCACTTGTTCACCTCCTGCCTCCCCCAACATGTAACGCTTTGAAAATTGGTAGCATATAGAGCCAGGTTTACGAATGGAATTGTACAATGTTTTGGAGTTTATACAAAAATATTGAGATCAAATAATCTGGGATAGTGGTGGTGAAACTTTTTCATGCGTGCCACTGCCGGCTGTTTGTATCATTGAAAATTCTAAAAAGTTTGAGATCACTAATCTAGGAATAAACTAAAGAAATATATGAAGTGTAAAAACCAAGAAATCCATAGTAATCAGCTGAAGAATACTAAGGGTCAAAGAAACACAAAGAGCAAAAGGACTTCAATACAAATCAGATATCTTACCTGCATTTATTCACGGGAATAGAAATACAGAGTACATCGAAAATCTTATGAAACACTTATTTCCTCTTTCTCCAACTATCTAGCTATGCTCTTTCTCTATTCCCTCGACATTTTCACTACTCAGACCGGGAAATAAGATCTATCCGTACATGGTAACTCAAAGCTCATGATTTGTCTTTGTTTCTTTCTTATCCCTCAAGCCCCTCCCTTCCTACACATCCTCCCAGTGAGCGTGGATGAACGCTTGGTCTTGGCTAACATAACCAAATTGCACATCCCAACTACCCTGGGCTCTTCAACTCCTTTAATTTCATTGTTCTCTTCTAAAGGTCTCACTTTTTCCTCATTAGATGACAAGGTGGGTGGCTCACTTATTTCTGGGGCTTTTTCTGGGAGGCAGTGAGATTTTTCTTTGAACCTTGGTCTGTGAAATGGCCAATTTGGGGATAAAAAGAGCAGATCACAATTTTCAATTTATTCTGCCCTCCCATTGTTTTGGGGGTCATCCCTCCACACCCACATTAAAAATCTCTGAAAAAAATCTAAAATCTCTTAAAATCTAAGTTTTCTGTCTTACTGACTTGAGTGAGCTCCATCACTGATGACGACAGAAGGGGAGAAGCCATCCCAGCACCCCTTGGATATGGTTTTCTTCATTTTCTCAGATCAGTACACTGTTAATTGATTTGGTTGCATCAGGACAAAGTAACTTTTTTCTCCTCATCTAAATAATATTCGGCAACAGTAAGAATTATTCCTGCCTAAATTTACATTAACCATACTCAAGTTCAACTGATGTCGCTCTGGTTTGTTCAATTGCATCCCAAACCCCAATGGCATGTTTGATTTTTTTCAATAAAAATACAACAGCAGAGGAATTTTCATTGCTGCTAATGCTGTTTTTTTTAATTTTTATTCAGTTTACTCGTACATTCTAGGTATACAGTATAATTACATTCATTACTGGGATCTTGTACTTTTACATGACAGGTCTTGGTTCTCATTTTTTCCCCTTGTCCCTGCCTTCCCTTCATCTCCTCCTCCCCTCCCCATTTGCAAACACTTTATTTCCATCTTTTCATTTTCTCAATATTTTTTTTATTATCCCTTATTTCCTTTCCCCTACCCTTCCCACTTTCCCTACACCTTCAGCCCTTTTCTTCCTAGGATTGTGTGTACTATTATAGCTTTCACACCTGAGAAACTATTCAGTATTTACATGTGTGACTGATTTATTTCACTTAGGAGTATATCCTCAATATGTATCCATTTTCCTATGAATGACTCTAATTTCTCATTCTTTGTTGCTGAGCAGTATTCCATTTTATAGAAAAAACAAATCTTCTCTATCCCCTACTGAAGGGCAAATGGGCTGTTTCCAAGTTTTAGCTATTACAAACTGTGCCACTATAAACATGGGTATGCATATATCACTATGATATGATTCTTTTAATTCTTTTGGAAAGATACCCAGCAGAGGGATGACTGGGTCAAATAGGACTTCTAATCCTAGTTGTTTGAGTTATCTCCATATTGATTTCCATAGTGGTTGCACCAGTCTGCACTCCCACCAACTATGGAGAAGGGTTCCTTTCTCCCCACAGCCCTGCAAACATTTGTTATTGATTGATTTCTTGATAGCAACCATTCTTTGTGGTGTGAGGTGGAATATCAGTGATGTTTTCATCTGCATTTCTCAAATGACCAGTGATGTGGAACATTTTTTCATATATTTACTGTGTGCCACTGATTCAGGGTTTTTTTAAAAAGCATTCTGTATATAGTTTGGGTAACTATGCACAAAAAACATCCCTCCACAAAGAGGCAATATTGTCCCTGCTAAGAGAGGGTGCTGTATGCCCTACATCTTGGTTACTTTCTCATCACTGAAGCACAATAGCCAATATACACACCTTTCCAGAAAGAGGAAAGGTTAATTTGGCTCACAGTTTGTAAAAGTTTCAGTCTATAGCTGGCCAAGGGAAAGCAGCATGCGGAGGAGAAAGATGTCATGCATGGCAGTCAGGAGCAGCGTGTGACCAAAGCAGGGAGGGAGACAGACCCTTCCAGGCCACGCCTCAACATCACATTTGCTTATAAACTCATCAGTAGACTAATAGTACCACACACTCATGACATAGTCACCTCCCCAGAGCCTCATCTGTGAGCACATGAGCCTTTGCGAGGAAATCAATATAAACCACAATATCAAGTGCTCTTTAGCTTTGGCAAAGTCAGATTTTTATTTTATTTTTTTAATGAAATGGGTGTTAAATGGAATTTTCACTGTAAGTTTGATTTCCATCTCTCAGGTAACTGATGAAATATTCCAACAAATTTTATTGTTTGCTCTTTTGTAAAATGATTACTTTATTTTGCCTATTTATGTAGATTGGCTGCATCTTTATTATAAATAAATTTGGAGAAGTTCAGTATAAGATATTTTGCCCATCAAAGAATGCCTTATAGAAAGTAAAAGTATAGTACAATGGAATACTATTAAGACATAAAGAATGAGATATTAGATTCATTCACAGGAAAATGGATACATATTGAGGATATACTCCTAAGTGAAATAAATAAGTCACACGTGTAAATACCAAATAGTTTCTCTGGTGTGAACAAATTATAATAGTACATAAGATCCTAATGAGATAATGGACAATGTGAAATAGGAAGAAAGGGGCTAACAGTGTAGGGAAAGTGGGAAGGGTAGGGGAAGGCTAATAAGGGAAAAGAAAAAAATATGAGAAAA
>NW_022936835.1:0-902 GCF_012274545.1 Fukomys damarensis | reverse complement strand
TCTTGGTGACCAGAAACTTGGCCACCAGGGCAGGTCTGGGGAACTGGAAGATCCGGGTTCAGATCCCATCTCTACACCAACCTTGGTATTTGGGAGATTCATACCAGGACCTCTGAGGATACCAAAATCCAATGGTGCTTAGGTCCAACATTCAAAGTTTATGCAGTATTTACATGTAACCGGTGTACATCTGCCTGCATACTTCCAATCAGCTCTAGCTTACTTATCACACCTAATACAATGGAAACACTCGGCCAGCTGCGGTGTTGCATACCTGTAATCCCAACACTCTGGGAGGCTGAGACAGGAGGATACCAAGCCCAGCCTGTGCAGCTTAGCAATTTAGTGAGACATGTCTCAAAAAAGAATGTAAATGCTCTGTAGATTCTACACTGTATTATTTAGGGAATAATAACAAAAAAGTCTCTATGGATGATTTTTTCCCAACTACTTTCCATTCAGTTAGTGCAGCGCGTGTTCCACAGCAGCAACCCCGCAGACCAGGCTGAGGGCTGATAGCACTCACTCATCAGCTGTGTGAGTCCGAGAAGGTCCCTCGGCTGTGAGCTGGGGGGCCTAACAGAAGACTCACCTTGGCCTCTTTCTCGTTGCTCGTACAGGGATAGAGGACTAGATGGGGGCACGGTCTCCTCGCAGCCAGGAGGGCCATGGTAAATGGCAGAGATCAGACACCAACGCTCAAAGTCCAGGTGCTACGCCGAACCTCCTGGGACCGCCTTTCCCTGGTAGGCTTTCCCCAGCCTGCTGGCAGCTGCGGTAGTGACACGTGGACTTGGGGAACAGCAGAGCTGCCACCAACTGGCCATCACCCACCCACACTGTCCCATGAGCAAGTCCCCTGCACCAAGCCACCACGTTTGGGAGTGTCCCCGTGAACACAG
>NW_022936834.1:0-221 GCF_012274545.1 Fukomys damarensis | reverse complement strand
GACCAGAGTCCGCTGGATCGCTGTGCACCTGAAGCCCTGGAATAAATCCTTGCGTTTCACCCACTGGTCCCTCTGGTCTCTTGAGTTCTGGAAACACCATCAGGTCTCCTGGAGGTTGGACTGAAAACAGACCCCATGAGTTCAGCCGGTCTGGAGGCCTTTATTGCAGTCAGAACATTTCCTTAGAAATCGTTTGCTTTTGGGGTGCAAGTCAGCTAGGG
>NW_022936833.1:0-226 GCF_012274545.1 Fukomys damarensis | reverse complement strand
AATTCTCTGTACTGATCTATGCCATTTTTCTGAAAGTGCAGAATTATTTACTACTAATATTTCTAAATAAAAGTGATTTTATTTGATTAGTAATTTATCATGTATAAAATGCTGTCCTATTTTACAATACATCACTGAGTCTTTCTCACAGTCTTTTCCCCTTTTTTTTTTTTTTTCCTAAAAGTGGAAACAAACTCAGAGAATGTCAGAAGTCAGAAGCAAAGGC
>NW_022936832.1:0-295 GCF_012274545.1 Fukomys damarensis | reverse complement strand
CCAGTGAATGGGTGTAAAGTAAGCTTTCCCATATCCAAGTGGCATGCTCACTCTATTAAGTGCGTAGACGGGCTTGTTGTGCCAGCAGACAGTACTAAACATCATCCACAAGATCTGAGATGCAACACAGGATGAGGAGCTAAAGTTCTGCTCCATGCCCACATTCAATTCGGGATCTCTCTGGACGCAAAGACTGTCATGTCCTTAACATAGCACCTGTCGAAAGAAATGGGTCTATTTGTAAGGAGCTTTCCTCCATAACCTTCTAGGCTGAGGTTCTAAATTCTGCAAGATC
>NW_022936831.1:0-352 GCF_012274545.1 Fukomys damarensis | reverse complement strand
CTTCACATTCATGAAACTGACCGGTTTCACTTTAAACAGCTAAGCGGCGAGAGAAGCTGTTTCCTGTGGAAAACTGCACTTTAAACCCCGGAAGCCGTCTGCAAAGTGCGTTTGTGTTCTAACGTTAAACTGAAACTATCTAAAAGTATACAGAGTACTGGATGCTTGTGTGCACTCAGAGCTGCTAGGCACTCTATTTGGACTGAAGGGCTTCTCTGCTAAAAGTGCCCGACAACCGTGTTTCAATCTCTGCCAGACAGAGACCTACATACAAAAAGGAATACAGTTCTGCTCCACATACGAGGTGGACTTCACTGGTAAACTCACAGAGTTGCAACACCTTTCTCTGTGG
>NW_022936830.1:0-247 GCF_012274545.1 Fukomys damarensis | reverse complement strand
AGACAATGGGAAAAGAGAAGTGCTTCCAGTGGGGCTGAGTACTTAACACTATTCTTATTGCTGCTGTCAATCCAACAAAGTAGTGTAATCAAGATGTCAGATGTCTGACATAACTTCCATGTGCACAGTCTCTTCCGACTGTCCAGGATGCCCATGCGAAGCCAGTCTGAGTGTTAGATGACAAGAGGTTCAGAGTTGGGAGGCAGGACATCCTCAGACGGCCCCTGTCTGCCACAGGAATGACATT
>NW_022936829.1:0-531 GCF_012274545.1 Fukomys damarensis | reverse complement strand
AAAAAAAAAAGTCAGTCTATCCTTTTTAATGAGTTGTGGGCCTCTATGGTAGGTAGACTGGCGAGAAACGGGAATAGCAGTACTTCCTGTCAGCTAATTACTCTTGATCATCTTGAGGAATTTTCTGATATGAATAGTAATGATTACATAACAACAAAAGACCAGATATAAAACAAAATCAGTAGAGTTTTAGTAAGCAGAGGTTGCTAGAATTCCAATATGTAAGAAGTTCTTCATGTTCATTAATTTTCCAGATACCTCATGTTCTTAAAGGAGTATCATTCTCCATGGAATAAGAGTCACTCAAAATATGTAACAGCATACTATTCAAAATTAGCTATAAATGAGTATGTCCTAAGCAAATTGAGTGATGCCATTTTTGTAAAGCTGTTCACATGAATAATAAATATTATTGATGAGAAAAAAAACTGTATTGAGATTCCATCTCATCTCAGTCAGAATGGCTATCATCAAAAATATAGAAAACATGTGGTTTTTCTATAAAATGGAATATTACTCAGCCATAAAGAA
>NW_022936828.1:0-204 GCF_012274545.1 Fukomys damarensis | reverse complement strand
TCGGATCGGCTTTGGCCCAACTCCTTTCTCTCTGTCAGAGGGACTCCCCAAAATTCCCTCCACACCCACTCACATAAAAGTCAAGAGTGAAGAGAAAATAAAGGTAGTAGAGAAGTCAGAAAAGGAAACTGTGATTGTGGAGGAACAGACAGAAGAGATCCAAGTGACTGAAGAAGTCACTGAGGAGGAGGAAAAAGAGGCCCA
>NW_022936827.1:0-1252 GCF_012274545.1 Fukomys damarensis | reverse complement strand
CTCTGAGCAGCAAGACCATGTAAGCTTTGCCCTGATTCCTTCTTCAGCTCAGTGGAGCCAAGACTGAAAAACAAAGAAAAAGGCACTGTCAGTTCCAGAGCCCAGTCACTGAAGTCTCTCAAACCCCACACAATCCGCAAGAATCTCTTCAGGCTTTCATGAATACTTTTGACCCTTGGCACTCCCTGTAGAGGAAGACCATTCCGTTCCAGGAGTAAAACCCCTTCTGTCTCCCTATAGAAAGAAAAACAGCAAATGCCTCATTGTCTGCCAAAGCTTCTCTTTGACAGCAGCTGCTGCTTGCCTGAAGTTTTTCTCCTTGCTCACTAGGCTCTTCCATGTAACTGTGGGTGCCTTTATACCCACAGAGAGAGCAGTGAAAATGTTCCAACCCTCTACTGTGTGATTTCAGGGCCCCATAATGGTTGATTCATACACTTCCAACAAATCTCTAGTTTATAGAATGTTAATTTCATATCCATTTTAGGTGGCAGTGAAATTGAGCTTTAGCATTTCATTTGCCGTTTCATAGAGTTAATAAATGACAAAGCTACAGCTCAGATCTTGATCTGAAATTCATCCTTGTGGTCTCATTGAACTTTTCTTTTAATCTCCTTGCTTTTAATCTCCTCCAAAATGATTTTGAACATCATATCCTCTATTTGGTTGGGGAATTAACAATGAAGAAAGGTATTGCTTCCTCAGGAAAAGTGAGAATACATTTGAGGTTAGTAGGAAGTAAAAGGTGAAAAGAATTTAAAAGCCTGTCACTGTTGATGTGATCTTGAAAATATCTCCTTGAGTGGCCTTGGTTTGATCTACACATGTCGCTGATAATCTCTTCCCTACTTAGCACAAAGGTTTGTTGAATCTAATACGCTGTTTAATGTGCAAACTTTTGGCAAACCCATTCAATCTTACACAATGTTGGTTTTGTTATTAAGTTGAGTGGTATTAAACTTAATATTCCCCTGGTAGGGGGCACTCTACCATCATCCACAGATTATACTGAACAGAAGTAAATTTTTTCTTCTCTTGTTAAAATTTTAATTCCCAAGAAGTCTGTTTTGGTCCTGAAGCTCAAGGTCATTATAAAAAGATGGCAGGAGTTTCAGTTTGGCTGACTTTAAAACATACACCAGCATCAACACTTAGGCCCTGGATTTAGCTCAGTGGATCCACATCTGTTCTGCAAGTGTAAGGTCTTGAGTCTGATCCCCAGTACAGAGAGAAAAAAAAAAAAAAAAAAAAA
>NW_022936826.1:9963-11150 GCF_012274545.1 Fukomys damarensis | reverse complement strand
CCTAAGAGAGTGCCTAGCAGCTCTGAGTGCACACAAGCGTCCAGAACTCTGTATACTTGGGGACAGTTTCAGTTTGACGTTAGAACTCAAACTCACTTTGCAGTGGGCTTCTGCGGTTTAAAGTGCAGTTTTCCCCAGGGAAGCAGCTTCTCTCGCCGCTTAGCCGTTCAAAGTGAAAGTGGTCAGTTTCATAAATGTGAAGTACTCCACAGAGAAAGGTGCTGCAACTCTGTGAGTTTACCAGTGAAGTCCACCTCTTATGTGGAGCACAACTGTATTCCTTTTTGTTTGTAGGTTTCTGCCTGGCAGAGATTGAAACACTGTTGTGGAGCCCTTTTAGCAGAGAAGCCCTTCTGTCCTAAGCGAGTGCCTAGCAGCTATGAGTGCACACAAGCCTTCCGTACTCTGTTTACTTGGGGATAGGTTCAGTTTGACGTTAGAACACAAACGCACTTTGCAGAGGGCTTCTGCCATTTAAACTGCAGTTTTCCACGGGAAACAGCTTCTCTGGCCGCTTGGCCCTTTAAAGCGAAAGCCGTCAGTTTCATGAATGTGAAGTACTCCACAGAGAAAGGTGCTGCAACTCTGTGAGTTTACCAGTTAACTCCACCTCTTATGTGGAGTACAACTGTATTCCTTTTTGCTTGTAGGTCTCTGCAGGCAGAGATTGAAATACTGTTGTCAGGCACTTTTAGCAGACAAGTCCTTCAGGCTTAAGAGAGTGCCTAGCAGCTCTGAGTGCACACAAGCCTCCAGAACTCTGTATACTTGGGGACAGGTTCAGTTTGACGTTAGTAGACAAACTCACTTTGCAGAGGGCTTCGGAGGTTTAAAGTGCAGTTTTCCCCGAGAAACACCTTCTCTCGCCTCTTAGCCGTTTAAAGCGAAAGCGGTCAGTTTCATGCATGTGAATTACTCCACAGAGGAAGGTGCTGCAACTCTGTGACTTTACCAGTGAAGTCCACCTCTTATGTGGAGTACAACTGTATTCCTTTTTGTTTGTAGGTCTCTGCCTGGCAGAGATTGAAACACTGTTGTGAGGCACTTTTAGCAGAGAAGCCCTTCAGGCCTAAGAGAGTGCCTAGCAGCTCTGAGTGCACACAAGAGTCCAGAACTCTGTATACCTGGGGACAGTTTCAGTTTGACGTTGGAACTCAAACTCACTTTGCAGTGGGCTTCTGCGGTTT
>NW_022936826.1:7363-9398 GCF_012274545.1 Fukomys damarensis | reverse complement strand
CAGAGAAGAACTTCAGGCCTAAGAGAGTGTCTAGCCGCTCTGAGTGCACACATGCCTGCAGAACTCTGTATACTTGGGGATAGGTTCAGTTTGAAGTTAGAACACAAACGCACTTTGCAGTGGGCTTCTGCGGTTTAAAGTGCATTATTCCCCAGAAAACAGCTTCTCTCGCTGCTTAGCCATTTAAAGCGAAAGAAGTCAGTTTCATGAATGTGAAGTACTCCACAGGAAAGGTGCTGCAACTCTGTGAGTTTACCAGTGAAGTCAACATCTTATGTCGAGTACAACTGTATTCTTTTATTTGTAGGTCTCTGACTGGCAGAGATTGAGACACTGTTGTGAGGCACTTTTAGCAGAGAAGCCCTTCAGGCCTAAGAGAGTGCCTAGCAGCTGTGAGTGCACACAAGCCTCCAGAACTCTGTATACTTGGGGATAGGTTCAGTTTGACAGTAGAAGACAAACGCACATTGCAGAGGGCTTCTGCTGTTCAAAGCGCTGTTTTCATCAGGAAACAGTTTCTCTCGCCGCTTAGGCGTTTAAAGCGAAAGCGGTCAGTTTCATCAATGTGAAGTACTCCACAGAGAAAGGTGCTGCAACTCTGTGAGTCTCCCAGTGCAGTCCACCTCTTATTGGAGTACAACTGTATTCCTTTTTGTTTGTAGGTCTCTGCCTGGCAGAGATTGAAACACTGTTGTGAGGTACTTTTTGCAGAGATTGCTCTCAGGCCGAAGAGAGTGCCTAGCAGCTCTGAGTGCACACAAGCGTCCAGAACTCTGTATACTTGGGGATAGATTCAATTTGACATTAGAACACAAACGCACTTTGCAGAGAGCTTCTGCTGTTTAAAGTGCCGTTTTCCCCGGGAAACTGCTTGTCTCGCCTCTTAGCCGTTTAAAGCAAAAGTGGTCAGTTTCATGAACGTGAAGTGCTCCATAGAGAAAGGTGCTGCAAATCTGTGAGTTTCCCAGTGAAGTCCACCGCTTATGTGGAGCACAACTGTGTTCCTTTTTGTTTGTAGGTCTCTGCCTGGCAGACATTGAGACGCTGTTGTGAGGCACTTTTAGCAGAGAAGCCCTTCAGTCCTAAGGGAGTGCCTAGCAGCTCTGAGTGCACACAAGCCTCCCGAACTCTGAATACTTGAGGATAGGCTCAGTTTGACGTTAGAACACAAACGCACTTTGCAGAGGGCATCTGCAGATTAAAGTGCTGTTTTCCCTGGGAAACAGCTTCTCTCGCCTCTTAGCTGTTTAAAGCGAAAGCGGTCATTTTCATGAATGTGCAGCACTCCACAGAGAAAGGTGCTGCAACTTTGTGAGTTTACTAGTGAAGTCGACCTGTTATGTGGAGTACAACTGTATTCCTCTTTGTTTTTAGGTCTCTGCCTGGCAGACATTGAGACACTGTTGTGAGGTAGTTTTAGAAGAGAAGCACTTCAGGCCTAAGAGAGTGCCTACCAGCTCTGAGTGCACACAAGCGTACAGAACTCTGTATACTTGGGGATAGTTTCAGTTTGACGTTAGAACTCAAACGCACTTTGCAGAGGGCTTCTGCTGTTTAAAGCGCTGTTTTCATCAGGAAACAGTTTCTCTCGCCGCTTAGGCGTTTAAAGCGAAAGCGGTCAGTTTCATGAATGTGAAGCACTCCACAGAGAAATGTGCTGCACCTCTGTGAGTTTACCAGTGAAGTCCACATCTTATGGTAAGTACAACTGTATTCCTTTTTGTTTGTTGGTCTCTGCCTGGCGGAGATTGAAACACTGTTGTGAGGCACTTTTAGCAGAGAAGCTCTTCAGGCCTAAGAGAGTGCCTAGCAGCTCTGAGTGCACACAATACTCCAGAACTCTGTATACTTGGGGATAGTTTCAGTTTGACCTTAGAACACAAACGCACTCTGCATCGGGCTTCTGCAGTTTAAAGTGCAGTTTTAACCAGGGAAGCAGCTTCTCTTGCCGCTTAGCCGTTCAAAGCGAAAGGGGTCAGTTTCATGAATGTGAAGTACTCCACAGAGAAAGGTGGTGCAACTCTGCGAGTTTACC
>NW_022936826.1:4468-6904 GCF_012274545.1 Fukomys damarensis | reverse complement strand
GGCCTAAGAGAGTGCCTAGCAGCTCTGGGTGCACACAAGCCTTCAGAACTCTGTATACTTGGGGATAGGTTCAGATTGACGTAAGAACACAAACGCACTCTGCAGAGGTCTTCTGCAGTTTAAAGTGCAGTTTTCCCCGGTAAACAGCTTCTCTCGCTTCTTAGCCGTTTAAAGTGAAAGCGGTCAATTTCATGAATGTGAAGAACTCCACAGTGAAAGGTGCTGCAACACTGTGAGTTTACCAGTGAAGTCAACACCTTATGTGGAGTACAACAGTATTCCTTTTTGGTTGTAGGTCTCTGCCTGGGAGAGATTGAGACACTGTTGTGAGACACTTTTAGCAGAGAAGCCCTTCAGGCCTAAGAGAGTGCCTGGCAACTCTGAGCGCTCACAAGCCTCCAGAACTCTGTATACTTGGGGATAGGTTCAGTTTGACGTTAGAAGACAAACGCACTTTGCAGACAGCTTTTGCGGTTTAAAGTGCCGTTTTCCCCGCGAAACAGCTTCTCTCGCCTCTTAGCCATTTAAAGCGAAAGTGGTCAGTCTCATGAATGTGAATGCTCCACAGAGAAAGGTGCTGCAACTCTGTGAGGTTCCAAGTGAAGTCCACCTCTTATGTGGAGCAGAACTGTGTTCCTTTTTGTTTGTAGGTCTCTGCCTGGCAGAGATTGAAACACTGTTGTGAGGCACTTTTAGCAGAGAAGCCCTTCAGGCCTAAGAGAGTGCCTAGCAGCTCTGAGTGCACACAAGCGTCCAGAAATCTGTATACTTGGGGATAGATTCAATTTGACATTAGAACACAAACGCACTTTGCTGAGAGCTTCTGCGGTTTAAAGTGCAGTTTTCCCCGGGACACTGCTTCTCTCGCCGCTTAGCCGCTTAAAGCGAAAGTGGTCAGTTTCATGAATGTGAAGTGCTCCACAGAGAAAGGTGCTGCAACTCTGTGAGTTTCCCAGTGAAGTCCACCGCTTATGTGGAGCACAATTGTGTTCCTTTTTGTTTGTAGGTCTCTGCGTGGCAGACATTGAGACACTGTTGTGAGGCACTTTTAGCAGAGAAGCCCTTCAGTCCTAAGAGAGTGTCTAGCAGCTCTGAGTGCACACAAGCCTCCCGAACTCTGAATACTTGGGGATAGGCTCAGTTTGACGTTGGAACACAAACGCACTCTACAGCGGGCTTCTGCGGTTTGAAGTGCAATTTTCCCCAGGGAAGCAGCTTCTCTCGCCGCTTAGCCGTTCAAAGCGAAAGGGGTCAGTTTCATGAATGTGAAGTACTCCACAGAGAAAGGTGCTGCACCTCTGTGAGTTTACCAGTGAAGTCCACATCTTATGCGCAGTACAACTGTATTCCTTTTTGTTTGTAGGTCTCTGCCTGGCAGAGATTGAAACACTGTTGTGAGGCACTTTTAGCAGAGAAGCCCTTCAGGCCTAAGAGAGTGCGTAGCAGCTCTGAGTGCACACAAGCCTCCAGAACTCCGTATACTTAGGGATAGTTTCAGTTTGACGTTAGAACACAAACTCACTTTGCAGATGACTTCTGCCGTTTAAAGTGCGGTTTTCCCTGAGAAACAGCTTCTCTCGCCGCTTAGCCGTTTAAATCAAAAGCGGTCAATTACATGACTGTGAAGTACTCCACAGAGAAATGTGGTTCAACTCTGTGAGTTTACCAGTGAAGTCCACCTCTTATGTGGACCAAAACTGTATTCCTTTTTGTTTGTAGGTCTCTGCCTGGCAGAGATTGAAACACAGTTGTGAGGCACTTTTAGCAGAGAAGCCTTCAGGCCTAAGAGAGTGCGTAGCAGCTCTGAGTACACACAAGCCTCCAGAATTCTGTATACTTCGGAATAGGTTCAGTTTGACGTTAGAACACAAACGCACTTTGCAGTGGGCTTCTGCGGTTTAAAGTGCAGTATTCCCCGAGAAACAGCTTCTCTCCTTGCTTAGCCATTTAAAGCGAAAGAAGTCAGTTTCATGAATGTGTAGTACTCCACAGAGAAAGGTGCTGCAACTCTGTGAGTTTACCAGTGAAGTCAACATCTTATGTGGAGTACAACTGTATTCCTTTTTGTTTGTAGGTCTCTGCCTAGCAGAGATTGAGACACTGTTGAGAGGCACTTTCAGCAGAGAAGTCCTTCAGGCCTAAGAGAATGCCTAGCAGCTGTGAGTGCACAAAAGCCCCCAGAACTCTGTATACTTGGGGATAGGTTCAGTTTGACATTAGAAGACAAACGCACTTTGCAGAGGGCTTTTGCGGTTTAAAGTGCAGTTTTCCTTGGGAAACAGCCTCTCTTGCCGCTTTGCCGTTTAAAGTGAAAGTGATCAGTTTCATGAATGTCAAGTACTCCACAGAGAAAGGTGCTGCAACTCTGTGAGTTTAGCAGTGATGTCCACCTCTTATGGGGAGGACAACTGTATTGCTTTTTGATTGTAGGTCTCT
>NW_022936826.1:0-805 GCF_012274545.1 Fukomys damarensis | reverse complement strand
GTTTAAAGTGCAGTTTTCCCTGGGAAACAGCTTCTCTCACCGCTTAGCCGTTTAAAGCGAAAGCGGTCAGTTTCATGAATGTGAAGTACTCCACAGAGAAAGGTGCTGCAACTCTGTGACTTTACCAGTGAAGTCCACCTTTTATGTGGAGCACAACTGTATTCCTTTTTGTTTGTAGGTCTCTGCCTGGGACAGATTGAGACACAGTTGTCAGACAGTTTTAGCAGAGAAGCCCTTCAGGCCTAAGAGAGTGCCTAGCAGCTCTGAGTGCACACAATCCTCCAGAACTCTCTGTACTTGGAGATAGGTTCAGTTTGACATTAGAACACAAACGCACTTTGAAGAGGGCTTCTGGGTTTAAAGTGCTGTTTTCCCCTTGAAACAGCTTCTCTCGCCACTTTGCGTTTATAGCGAAAGCGGTCAGTTTCATGAATGTGAAGTACTCCACAGAAAAAGGTGCTGCAAATCTGTGAGTTTACCAATGAAGTCGACCTCTTATGGGGAGTACAACAGTATTCCTTTTTGTATGTAGGTTTCTGCCTTGCAGAGATTGAAACACTGTTGTGAGGCACTTTCAGCAGAGAAGCCCTTCAGGCCTAAGAGAGTACCTAGCAGCTCTGAGTGCACACAAGGCTCCAGAACTCCGTATACTCATGGAAAGTTTCACTTTGACTTTAGAACAGAAACGAACTAGCAGAGTTCTTCTGCAGTTTAAAGTGCAGTTTTCCCGGGGAAACACCTGCTCTCGCCACTTAGCCGTTTAAAGCGAAAACGGTCAGTTTCATGAATGTGAAGTACTCCACAG
>NW_022936825.1:0-243 GCF_012274545.1 Fukomys damarensis | reverse complement strand
TTCTAGATCCTTCTTCTTTCTCTGTGGAGTTCCCTGCATAGATGAACTCTTCTTCTAGAGGAGAGCCTGTCCACCTATCTGTACAGTCTTTAGAAAGAAACTATGACTCCTTCTAAGATGTTCCCAGATAAATCTCACAGAAGGATATTGATATAAAACTTTACATCCTTGACCCCCAATACCACCAAGGTGTCTTTCCAACCACACAGAAATCATCCCTGCCAGAGGGGGCACCTAAGTGAG
>NW_022936824.1:0-260 GCF_012274545.1 Fukomys damarensis | reverse complement strand
TCAAAACTTACCGTAAATGTACAGTAATCGAGATGTTGCACCGCTGGCACGGATGTAGGCATAGATGGATGTAATTAAAGTCCAAACCTCAGAAATACATCTTTACAGTTAAAATTAGTTGATTTTTGACAAGCACAGCAGGCAATATAAAGGGGAAACGATACTTCTAAAGGATGCTGCGAAGACAACTGGAGACGCATGTGTAAAAGATGAAGTTGCTCGCCCTCTCACTATGCCTCAAGATGGACTCAAAATGCGTG
>NW_022936823.1:0-207 GCF_012274545.1 Fukomys damarensis | reverse complement strand
CTTGAGCACCTCCCCGAGATGACCCTTTAAACAGCAAACTGGACCAGGTTCCAAAAGTGGGCTTTTATTAATAGGAAATAACTCCCTAAGTACTTAAGATGAAATACAAATTCATGTCCAGGTATCTATCTCCTTCCAGTTCCCTTTTCTGCCTGACACCACAGCTGTTTGACTTTGCAACTTCTGCTCTGAGACCTCTTTGTAGTC
>NW_022936822.1:0-210 GCF_012274545.1 Fukomys damarensis | reverse complement strand
TTTTTTGAACCATGCAATGTTCTAGGAACTGAGGGGAGGATGAGAGAATAAATGCACAAATCGCATAACACCGCCAACTCACAGGAATTTATGCTCTGTGTGTGCTTCCTTCTTTCCTGGTAGATGTTGATCTGCTTGAGGTCTTCGTCCTGTATTCCCAGCCCCTACTGCACTCATTTGGAAATAGTTGGTCTTCAGTAAATATTTGCT
>NW_022936821.1:0-1828 GCF_012274545.1 Fukomys damarensis | reverse complement strand
TTTCTGGTTCAGCAAATCTGAGTTAAGGCTTAAGAATCCAGCATATCTAACATGTTTGCAAGTAGGGCAGAATCTGCTGGTCCTGGGATCACACTTTGAGAACCACTACCCTATGTTAGTAGCTTTGTTCCAAAATGTAAAGTTGCAATTAAGAGGAACATTAGATATCACGCAATGGAAAACCCATCTCCTTTGAATATGTAGACCAAACCTAGTACCAAAGGCTTAACAGCTGATACACGCAGACCTTTCTGTAGGCAGAAATGAACTAAAAGAGTGAGGGTCCAGGCATAAGAATTACCTGACTGATGATGAGGTCTCAAGGAATAATTCTTTCTGTATGTAGATTTAGTACAGTTACAATTCACTTCAATGTGCATTCCAAAAGTAGATCATGTAAGAAGTATGGATCCTATCCCTGATAGAATTATAACCTTTTCCCCAACTAAGTGTGAAAACAGTAATAAAACATTGAAGTTCTCACCTGCTCCAAACCTTAAGAAACAAGGAAGTTATCCATCAATGTCAATAAGAAATAAAAGGAAATTTATAGCAGCAGGTTACTGAATATAAGACAGGAACTTCTTCATTGTAGATTCATGATAGATAAAGCCTCCCTGGCCTGTACATCAGAGGTAGCCCTGCCCAAAGGAAGCGTCATGAGACCTGATAAAACTTGGACTTGCTCTAAACTGTGTCATCTCTGATCAACTTGTTCAACACTCTCTGAGTCTCACTATCTTGGGAGGCTGGTTTCTTATCTTCAGACAGTAACAATGGCAGTAAGATATTTTTGTTGGTTTCTTTTCTGTACCTGGTGCCAAGGTAGCAGGTTGACAAAGGTCCCTTAATAATTATTATCCTGCTATCTACCAGAGAAGGATTTTTCCTTCACCTCCTATAACCCTTGGAAAAAAGAGTACAAATATATAAAGTTTATGTGGCTGTATCTAACACAGGGTTTTGTGATATAACAGTAACAAAGGTCAGTTTATTTACTGGGAAAACTGAATTTTGAATAACGAAGTTACATAATCCTCAGCATTCTCCATTGGGTTGGATGAATTCTTTTGCTGAATAAAGTCATCTTGGTGTTTTGAGTGCTATTTATGCTATTTTATGTTACTTGAACTTCTTGGATTAAATCTTCAGTAGGCATTCATATTCTGTGATTTAGGTGTATCAAGGACAGGCAAGAGAGTACATCACCCAAAACACTAATTTAAAGCAATTATTTCTGATACTTTGTGATTATTATCATAGAGGAAGTGTTACATATCGTTATTAAAAGTTAAGTCAT
This sequence comes from Fukomys damarensis, assembly GCF_012274545.1. Classification (NCBI taxonomy): domain Eukaryota; kingdom Metazoa; phylum Chordata; class Mammalia; order Rodentia; family Bathyergidae; genus Fukomys; species Fukomys damarensis. Next base: position 528 of record NW_022936821.1, on the reverse strand, counting down.
GCTTTTACCACTGCTACAGACAGGTTTGTGACAGTTTTGTCATATTTAAGGACCACCCACAGGAAAAGTTCAATTTGACTCAAGCATATTGCCTCTAAACATCTTTAGATAAGAAGATTTAAATCAAGTTCATTTTATTCCCATTTCATTCAACAAACATGACCCGAAAACCTATCATATGCGGGACACATATGCTGGTTAGTATCAGGGAGACATAAATAAAAGATACTGCTTTATATCACAGAAGTAGCCTCTCAGACTTGAGGGAAGGCTTGCTCTACAATAATGAGTCCCATGTTTCATGCCATTTCTGATAAGCGATCAAGTTAGGATTTTCAAATGCAACAGGAAAGATGGCAAAGGAATAAAATATAACTGTAGTATATTTTACACTAGGAAACATTACCTATTTTTAGTGTTTCTAAAAACATTAAATTAGAAAGTTCTTCAATTCTCTCATATGAGAATAAAGCTTTTATATATAAAATATATATTTATATATGTATACATAACACATATATACATATA
>NW_022936820.1:0-556 GCF_012274545.1 Fukomys damarensis | reverse complement strand
TCTTCTCTGTGAGTCCCTTCTTCTGATTCTATCTGCTCAACCAGCTTTCTAATAAAATTATAGTCTTCGCTGACTTTGCTCAGTATCCTGGAGAACCAATATGCCACACAGTCATCTAATATTCTACACTGACTTACTTTGCCTCTGATGTGTGTTCTATATTTAAAAAATAGTTGTCTCTTTCCTCCTCTGTGGAACATTTTTAGGTACACTGGTTTCAATGTCACCAGGTAAACTTCCACCACCAAAGTATGTGTGTGCTGGAAATCATTTTATATTCTTGCAATGTTTGGTGGTTCCTGTTAGAAATAAGAGACCCACAGGCTATAAAGAATACTGAGATTAAATCCCTTTCCCCAAGGAAATGCCAGATGGCTTCCTTCAGGGACTGGGGACTCAGGACATCTATTACCCATGCAGCAGCTAATAAAAAGATAGCTAATTTTCAAAAGGGTCTTTGTCCCTTTCCCCTTCCACAAATTATATCATACATCTAAAATCTCTGGAGTACTTTGGTCCTCATCTCAAAGGTCCTGCTAATGTGGTGTCAACTATC
>NW_022936819.1:0-224 GCF_012274545.1 Fukomys damarensis | reverse complement strand
GTTGTTTGTTCATTCACTTTATGACGCACAGTGGGTTTTTCTTTGTTCTCTTTTGTTGTTGTAGCTGCGGCCGTTGGAGGAGAGGGAGAGCCTCCGCGTAGCCTGGGCTGGCCTCACACCGGTGATCCTGTCGCTCCGGCCTCCTGAGTGCTTGGAGTACGGGACTGCGCCACCACACCTGGCTTGGCCTTTTGTTACCGTGGCTGAATCCGCTCTGGCTGTTG
>NW_022936818.1:0-1273 GCF_012274545.1 Fukomys damarensis | reverse complement strand
TAACTTTTTAAAGATACAGATAAAACTCTCAAATATTTACTCTTAGTACTTAAAGCTATTTACATGTGCTTATTTAATATTATGTTATATAAGGTTACTTATGAATTTAGAAAAACTGCTTTCTTACAGTCATATTTCCTGAAATTTTATTCAGACATCTCAGAAGTGTCTTAAAGCCATGTCTCTCCATTAGTGGAGCCTTCTGAGGCATCAAACAGCCTTTTTCGATCATACCTGCCTTACTCCCTGAACGTACTACAATGCTGACCCCCAAATTTTTGACTAAGCTGCAAGTACCCATGGCATAACACTGTAGCACTTTTTCACTTTTCATCTTGTAAACAGATATTTGTGATCACAACAACCATGTTTTGCTTCATATTTTACCTTTTTTGCTTCTTTCTTTGTTTCTTGAAACAAGGTCTCACTATTTATGTATGTATGTTCAAGGCTGTCTTTGACCTCACTATATAGCCCAGGCTGGCCTCAAACTTGCCAGTAATCCTCTTGCCTCAGCCTCCCGAGTGCTGGAATCATAGGAACGTACTACCATGCTTGGCATACCTTTATCTTTAAAGGTCTTTATAACGTTCTGCAGTTGTATTTATGAGACATATGCTAAGAATAATAATTAGATTTGTATAGAATATGCTCACTTCCTCATGTAGTCATTATGACATGGGGCTTCAATAAAGATTCAAAACTGTATTTTTCCCAAATAGTAATTTAAGCGTTAATGTTCCGCCCAAAAAATGATTCCCCATTTATCTCATAATCTGAAAGAAAAAAGTCTAAAACTGTCTGAGGAATATTTTGGGGGAGCTAGGGAAGACTTCATATTATCTTCAGAAATACATATAATGATTTTTCATATCTTTGTAACCTTTTATTTTGTAAAGAACGTTCAATACCGCACTGCCATCACTGGTTGATAGTACCAAACACTTGTTTGTACAGACCAGAAGAGGCCAAGAAGTTCTTACTAAGGTGAAGCAGTTCATGAAGCAACACATCCTTCCAGCAGAGAAGGTATTCTATAAACAGTGTTTTTGTGCTAAAGAACTATTGGTGAATACTTCTGTTTAGTCTTTGCTCGTGGGAGAACCACGGTGTCATTTGTAATCAACCCTTATTCGGGCCGCCCTACTCACTTGTCACTGAGCCTGAGAAATTCCAAGCTACTAAAGTACGCTGGGGTGTGTGGGACAGTGGGTGCGGTTAAGTTTGTGGAATTAAACCAAAGAGAATCAGCACTTGGGAACCTGAATCTATT
>NW_022936817.1:0-214 GCF_012274545.1 Fukomys damarensis | reverse complement strand
TTACTGGAGGAAAGTTACTGGATGGGGAAGGACATGGCACAAACCTTGGAGCTCTTCCTGCTCGCTCTGTCAGTACCAGGAGGGCAAGTAATCCAAGGGCAGCACCCTTGGTACAAAACAAACAGAACTGGTCAGGTTTTTTTCAGAATACACAGCTAAAGGCTGAAGAGTAAAAACATCTTTAATGGTACACACTTGTAATCCCAGCACTCAG
>NW_022936816.1:0-631 GCF_012274545.1 Fukomys damarensis | reverse complement strand
AGAAGTTTGCTTTTACTTTGGAAACTTCTCCTTTCCCTTGTAATCCAGCATTGCACTTTAAATCGTTTTCTTTGTCTGCATACAGCTCTGCGATAATTACCCACTGTCCTTTCCTAGGGAACCCATAGCACATTCAGTTTCTCCCTACTTTGCGCACCAACAGGAAGGATTGAGAGGTACTCTGTTTCCATCACACGTTTGACAGCCTAGAGATAAATATGCAGTGTTGACAATAACTGGGTTAGAGAGACAGTAATCACAATCCATGACCTGGGTCATCACAGTCTTGCTGCCGCTGTAGCTGCACCTGCTCCACTGTTCCTCTGTCAACAGCCGTGTGACTCTCAGCCTGGTTGCTGTGCACCAGTTGCTGCTGTTCCTGGGCTAGATGGAAGGAGAAAAAGAAAAATGCAGGGAGTGTTAAGCGTGGGAACCACCTCATGTTTTCCAGTTCTGAGCAGTAACGTGGCTGGCGCTCATGTTGCTGTGCGCTGAAGCACGATGACCAGGATGATCGCAGAGTAAACCGCTCCGCCCCATCCACAGGGCAGCGTGAGTGTGACGCAGCCTTGACACTGGAAGTCAGGACTCTAATTCTGCCTGGGATGAGACGAAATCATTCAGAATTCCT
>NW_022936815.1:0-313 GCF_012274545.1 Fukomys damarensis | reverse complement strand
TACCATTGTCAGAAAGAGAGTAGTGAGAGTGAATCAGGTAAAGGGGGACACAAGAAGTCTGGAAGTCAGGGCAGGGATCAGTTGCACAGTGCCAGCAAGATAGGCATAAACAGTTCTGCTGGGAAGAACTGAGGACAGCTGCCTGAGACTCTAGGTAGAGTGATGAACCCAGACCAATGGGCAGTAAAATTGCCAAAGGTTCTTAGAAAAGAAGAGATGGGACTTGGATTTATGCAGTGACAAGAGTATTAGAGACACGGAGAGAGCTAGGTGTGGTGGTGCACACCTGTAATCCCAGAACTCCAGAGGTTGA
>NW_022936814.1:0-1054 GCF_012274545.1 Fukomys damarensis | reverse complement strand
TGGACTTCACTGGTAAACTCACAGAGTTGCAGCAACTTTCTCTGTGGAGTACTGCACATTCAGGGAACTAACTGCTTTGGTTTGAAAGGGCTAATTGGAGAAAGAATCTTTCATGGCAAAATGTGTAGTTTCATCCGCACAAGCACAAGCACCCTAATGAGTTCGTTTGTGTTCTAACCTCACACTGAACCTATCTCAAAGTATGCAGAGTTGTGAAGGCATGTACCCCCTTAGAGCTGCCAGGCACTGTCTTACACCTTAAGGGCTTTTCTTTTATAAGCGCCTCACTACAGTGCTTCAACTTTTGCCAGGCATAGACCTACAAACAAAAAGGAATACAGTTGTACTCCTTGTAAGATGTGGACTTCAGGGGTAAACTCACAGAGTTGCAGCACCTTTCTCTGTGGAGTACTTCACATTCAGGAAACTAACTGCTTTGGTTTCAATCGACTAAGAAGGGAAAGGGGTTGCTTCCCAGGAAAAAATTGCAGTTTAAACTTCAGAAGCACTCTGCAGAGTGCGTTTTTGTTCAAACATAACACTGAACCTATCTTCTTCTTCTAGTATACAGAGTTCTGTGGGCTTGTGTGCGCTCAGAGCTGCTTGCACTCTCTTCTGTCTTAAGGTCTTTTCTGGTAGAAGCGCCTGAGAACAGTGTTTAAATCTGTGCCAGACAGTGATCTCAAATCAAAAAGGAATACATTTGTAATGCATACAAATGCAGACGTCACTGGTAACCTCACAGAGGTGCAGCATCTTTCTCTGTGGAGTACTTCACCTTCAGGAAACTGATCTCTGTGATTTCAGAGGGCTAAGCAGTGAAAGAAGCTGTTTAATGGGGAAAATTGCAGTTTAAATTGCAGAAACCCTCTGCAGAGTGTGTTTGTGTTCCAACCTCACCCTGAACCTATCTCCAAGTATAGAGAATTCTGCAGGCTTATGTGCAATCAGAGCAGCTAGGCATTCTCTTAGGCATTAAGACTTTTCTGCAAAAAGCACCTCACCAAAGTGTTTCAATCTCTTCTATGCAGAGACCTACAAACAAAAAGGAATA
>NW_022936813.1:0-201 GCF_012274545.1 Fukomys damarensis | reverse complement strand
AAAGGACGTGTCCTGTATAAGGTAACTTTTTCTTATTGTAATATATTCGACATATTCAAGGTGTCCCAACCATTACATTAGTGAGACATTTTATACATTTAAAATTACAATGAGTGATCAAAAAGCATGATGATTTTGATTTTTAAAGTCTACATTAATATAGAAATAGTTACTGCCAAGATCATAAGTGTGTTAGAATTG
>NW_022936812.1:0-235 GCF_012274545.1 Fukomys damarensis | reverse complement strand
CTTCAACTGTTTTCATTGACTCTCATACAAGTTTGGGTCAGCTTTCCAAGACACAGTACCCAACATCCACAACTTACAGGAGGAGAGTTCTAATTTGGCTCATGGTTTCACAGGTTTCAGCCCAGGGTCTACTGTCTCTGAGGTGGAAACATCAGGGCAGAAGGGTGTGGGAGAACAGAGCCGCTCACTTCATGGTGGCCAGGAAGCAGAGCACAGGGGAAGAGCACCAGTGAGA
>NW_022936811.1:0-503 GCF_012274545.1 Fukomys damarensis | reverse complement strand
GTGCTGGTGTTCAGGGACCTTTTGCAAGGAAACCCCAATCAGTCTATGCTGCTTCTGAGTCATTCACCTGTGCAGCCAAGGCCATTGTTCAGTTATAGGGGCGCTGCCATCTCCACCTCCACATGAGAGGTGAAGGGTGGGAATGTTGAGGGAGGCAATAGATATTGTGAATGTATTGAGCAATTGGATCAGAGTTAGGAGAATTTTGAGGTTCCAGATTTCAATTCATGTTGTCTGAGCCTGGCAGAGTGTCCTAGTGCAGGTTGAGAATCAAGGTGATGACACAGCTCAAATGTCATAATGCCAGTGTGCTGACAGTTCGGAAAGTTAGCCGTGGTGTGGGGCAGGGGTGGAATGTGGGAACCCTGGAGAAGTCGGCAGACAGGCTGGGCCCTGACCGTCATCCCCATCCACTTGAGCACATGTCCTGGCTCCTGCCTAAACATGCTTGACAGAAGAAGCAGTGAGGAGAGCGTGAGGATTTTTATCTCTCGCTCATGTGG
>NW_022936810.1:0-207 GCF_012274545.1 Fukomys damarensis | reverse complement strand
TTCTGCGGTTGAAATGGAGTTTTTACTGGGAAACAGCTTCTTTCACGGATTAGCCCTTTGAAGCCAAAGCGGTTACTTTCCTGAATGTGAAGTCCTCCACACAGAAAGGAGCGGCAACTCTGTGAGTTTATCAGTGAATTGCACATCTTATATGGAGTATCCCCGTATTCCTTTTTGTTTGAAGGTTTCTACGTGGCAGAGATTGAA
>NW_022936809.1:0-216 GCF_012274545.1 Fukomys damarensis | reverse complement strand
CTACAAATTGTGAGATAAATAAACTTTTCCTCCTTTAACTTTGGGTGTCGGGTATTTTGTCTCAGTAAAGAGAAAAGTAACTAAGACATGGTTCAACAGCTTTGCATTGTCTTTCCCACTGAATATTGTTCCTAAAACATTTTATTCTCCATGTAGTTGTTATCACCAGTTCTTGTCATAGATAAACTATGAAATATCAGTGGCATAGTACAGCAG
>NW_022936808.1:0-273 GCF_012274545.1 Fukomys damarensis | reverse complement strand
TGTTTTTCACTCGGTAAACTTGCCTCTCAGAAAATGTGCTTACCCTTTTGAAGAAGTCCAATTGCCTCCCCCTTTGGTGTGCTTAAAACACTTGTTATACATTACACATTCTTAAATTGTGATTATAGGGTTAACTTGCTTACTTCTAAAAATTCAAGGCTGATACTGTTCTATTGGCAGCCAGTCAAATTTTAAGATGTAACAATCTGAGAACAGGAAAAGGACACTTTAAGCTGAAGCTTGTTATAGAAGGTTAATAGTAAATGAGACAAA
>NW_022936807.1:0-310 GCF_012274545.1 Fukomys damarensis | reverse complement strand
CCTGAAGTTCTCATCCTCAATCCGGAGACTGTCACCTGGGCTGAGCATGCCTTCTTTTAGCCCGTCAATTAAAAAGAACTCACCCTTGGGCTGGGGATTTAGCTCAGGTGTTCTGCCACCTGCCTCACAGGCACAAGGACCTAGTTCGATTCCCGGTACAAAAAAAAGAGAACTCACCCTTCTCGCCAGGCATCCAGCCCTTCAGCATGCAGCTGTCCACGTTCCCAGTGATGGCAGCTGCTCTCTCCAGGCATAGAATCCCGAGCCCAGGCATCCTGCCCATCATCCAGCTAGTCATGGTGCATCCTGT
>NW_022936806.1:0-466 GCF_012274545.1 Fukomys damarensis | reverse complement strand
CAGGCTGCATCTGTTGGAATGAGAAGACACATAAACAAGTCTCAAAACCAAACTTCCAGATCATATAAGGCACCCCCAAAGGGGAATGAGAAGGAACAATCTAATACTAAGCAACCTGGACTCCCTGAACTGGCAACGAAAGAGGATCTGGAAAAAGTGAAATCAGAAACCATTTCTCAGATAATAGGAGAGACTGTGCTCATAGAGTAAGACATGATTAGTAAATCTAGAGGAGACATAGATTTTTTTTTAAATGTAAAGGAGTGGAGGAAAATGATGGAATCCCAACATAGAAAACAAATAGAATCCATAAAACATATGCAAGCAGATTTTCAGTAGACTAAAAACTCCATTGAAAGCTTATGCAGCAGAATGTGCTAATTTGAGGACAGAAATTCAGATGTAGAAGAGAGGATTGAAATTGGTGACCAGGAAAAGAAAAAATCTCTTAAAAATAGTAAGGGGC
>NW_022936805.1:0-409 GCF_012274545.1 Fukomys damarensis | reverse complement strand
TATGGAGATGCCTCAAAAAACTAGGATTAGAAGTCCCATTTGACCCAGCTATTCCTCTGCTGGATATCTTCCCAAATGAATGAAAAGAATCATACCACAGTGATATAAGCTTACCCATGTTTATAGCGGCACAGTTTGTAATAGCTAACATTTGGAAAAAGTCCAATTGCCCATCCACTGGAGACTGGATAAAGAAGATTTTTTTTAATTTTTAATTTTTTATAGAATGGAGTACTACTTAGCCATAAAGAATGAGAAACTAGAGATATTTATAGCTAGTGGATGCACATTGAGGCCATACTCATAAGTGAAATTAATAAGTCACACATATATAAATAGAGAATAGTTTCTCTGGTGTGAAAAAGTAAAAGTGTAAATAAGTATCAAAATGTATAATTGATATTGTGTA
>NW_022936804.1:0-201 GCF_012274545.1 Fukomys damarensis | reverse complement strand
AGAAAAGTAAAAAATAATCCATAAATGTAAGAAATAAAGCAAGGCATTAACACAGTGAGAAATGAGAGAAGAAAGCAATTATTGAACAATAAATATGTATGTATTACTCATTTGCAATTCCAAAAAAACCCATATAGTAAATAGTAATACATACAAATATAGATTTCAGACAGCACATATATAAAATTTAAAATGAATTAA
>NW_022936803.1:0-236 GCF_012274545.1 Fukomys damarensis | reverse complement strand
CAAGTTGTTCCTTAGCAAGGGCCATGTTAGTTGCTCAGAGGCTTGGAGCGTGGTCCCTCCTCTCTGCGGCAAGAGCCTTAGCTTTGCTCTCCAAACTCATGTTCGTGTCCAGTTGGCCTCATTGTCACCTATCCTTACCTTTTCCAAGACCAGCTTCTGACTTGGGCCATGAGAGACCCCTGTTTGAAAAATCTCTGCTGGTTCCCCTTTGCCTGCGGGGTCGAATACTCACAACT
>NW_022936802.1:0-827 GCF_012274545.1 Fukomys damarensis | reverse complement strand
CACACACACACACACACACACATACTCAACATCCTTACCATATCAAATTTCTGGCAAGTCCCAACCTATGCTGGACCTTCTACTTCCCCAGAACCTTTGCACACTACTCTTTAGAAGCCAGCTGCCTTCCCCAAGCAATGACAGGTATGTGGTAGACTGAATTTTGGCCTCCCCCAAGATATCCTCATACTCTACTCCCCAGAACCTGTCAGTATGTTAGCTTACACAACATAGGGATTTTGCATAAATGACTAAGTCAAGAATATTCCAATGGGGAGATTATCCTGGATTATTGGGTAGGGCCAGCATAATCACAAGGGTTGTTATGTGAGAGAGGAAAGAGAGACAGAGTTGTAGGAGGTGTGATGGAGGAAGCAGGGGATGAGAGATTAGAAGATACTGTACCACTGGCTTTGATGATGGAGCCTGGGTTCAGGAGCCACGGTCAGGTGGTCCAGAATCCAGAAAGAGCAAGGCATGATCATGATTCTCTAGAGCCTGCAGAAGGAACTGACCCTGCCATGCCTTGACTTTAATCCTGACCTGTAGACTGTAAGATAAACATGCATTGTTTTAAGCCACTAATCTGTGCTAATTCGTTATAGGAGCTGTAGGAAACTAACAAAAGAGGTTTTTCTTTTAGCTCACATTGCTCTTTCCTCTCACATCCAGCACTGATTTTGGCATGGACATTTTCCTCGCTCATCTCTTCATTAGACTTGTAGCTCCTTGGAGACAGTTTCTCTCTCGTTTACAGCAGTTACTCCAATACCCAGCAGTGCTTAGCATCTAGTCAACACCCATTTTTAAAGAGAATGAATGAAAGA
>NW_022936801.1:0-248 GCF_012274545.1 Fukomys damarensis | reverse complement strand
TTAACCTCTTACAGATAAGGAAACTCAGAAATTAACATGGATTAATTTACTTGTGTTAAGACCTATGTCTTGCTTAGCTCCACATAAAATTCATAATCTTACTTTTTTTTTTGTTTTGTTACCAGAGATGGAACTCTCGTCCTTTTGCTTGTGAGGCAGGTGCCAGAACCACTAAGCTAAATCCATTGCCCCCTAATAATCTTACTTTCTTGACTTTAGTTTGTGTGATGAGGTAGATGAGTAGAAAT
>NW_022936800.1:0-476 GCF_012274545.1 Fukomys damarensis | reverse complement strand
TTTTTTTTTTTTTTTTTTTTTTTTTTTTTGTTACCGGGGATTGAACTTGGGTCCTTGTTGCAAAGCAGGCCACTGAACCGCTGAGCTAAATCCCAGCCCCTCCCAAAACTTTCTGATGTGGCCCCTCAGGGCTAGGTACCTCCATCTGTCACTGAACCCCCACCTGCAGGGTTGGAAGAGAGGGAAGAGAAAGATCCCCACTCCAGCGCAATGGCAGCAGCAGGATGGGTGGGATTTGAATGATGCTTCTAGAACCACACAAAATGAGCTATGGCTTCAGGAGCTGCTTGCTCCTGGGAATGAAGACAGGTTCTAGTCTTGGGCCTGCTTCCTGAAAATGCAGGGCTAGTGAGCTCTTCTGAAATCACTGGAGACTCCTAAGATCCACAGCAATTTGTAAAGTTCTCCAAGGAAGTGTTCCCCCTCTAGTAGTCACCTGAAGCCTCACTTACAATTCCTTTCTTCCTTCTTTCCTT
>NW_022936799.1:0-925 GCF_012274545.1 Fukomys damarensis | reverse complement strand
AACTATTTTGGGAAACAAGGATACCCATAAGTGAATCTACTTGGGAGACCACAAAGGGAACTTTATCAATTGTGGGCATTGAAAATGGAATAGCTCAGAAAATAAGGAAAGATCTAAAGTAAATAGAAAGAATACCCAGATGTTGGTATATTTATGTTGTCTCAGTGTTTAACTGACTTTGATTTTTAGGAGTTTTTAAGATCCTAACAAACTCAACAATTTTAATTATATTTTTATGCTCTTTTATTTGTTTTCTTGAGACAGGGTTTCACAATGTAGTTCAGGCTGGCCTTGAACTTTGTATCCCAGGGTGACCTCAAACTCCCAGCTCCTGCCTGAACTTCCTGAGTGCTGGTATTACAAGCCTGTGCAACCATACCCAGCAATTAGGACCTTTAACTTTTGTGAAACTGAAACTTTTTCTGATATTAAAACATCTCAAGTATAAATTTGATTAGCTAATGCAGGGGAAATTTACAGTAGCAGTTGAGGACACCTTTGTTGCATCTTTTAAAACTTTTTCATTTTTGGAGACAGGGTCTCACTTTGTAGCCCAGGGCAGCCTTGAATTCACAGCAATCTTCCTGTCCCATTCTACTGCATGCTGGGATTACAGGAATGCATCACCGTGCTTGGCCTTTTAAAAACATTTTTAAAAAGTCATGTAAAAGATGTATTTGGGTTTATGTTTTTAAGTTACTGAGCACTTTTTAAAAAAAGTAATCTCGTACCATCTCAACAATATATAACTACAAATATACAGGTAGGCATAACATAATATATACATTACGATAACAAACATAAAGCAATGACTTAAAGTTATAATTTATCAGCTTTTAAAGAGTTTGGGGCTTGGGATTTAACTCAGTGTTTCCACTGTCTGTTTTGCAAGTGCAAGATCCTGAGTTTGATTCCTGGTACTAAA
>NW_022936798.1:0-305 GCF_012274545.1 Fukomys damarensis | reverse complement strand
CAACCACAGAAAACTGCATGTGAGCCAATGAGCCCATAAGTGAGACACAGAATCCACAAGTACACAGTATTAAAAAAAAAACCAAAAAACAAAAACACTTACCTGAGTAAGACAGATAATAATTGTAAAAATGATATCATAAAAGTGGTTATTCTGCAGTCATATTGAGAGATGCTGGCAGTGTGCTAACTGCGCCGAGAATAAAAAACAAAACTAAATAAATGTGTGACTACATGTTCTGCAAAAGCCCCCAAATAACTTTTTCCCCAATTGAAATCCAGACATATTTTCAGTGCTATAACAGT
>NW_022936797.1:0-220 GCF_012274545.1 Fukomys damarensis | reverse complement strand
CCTAGAGATAACCCTTGTTAACATCCCATTGCATCTCTCTAGAAATTGTATATGCCTATATGAACTATCAAAAAACAAAATTTCAACAGTTCTGTGAGTGCCTTAAGTCTGATTTCTGTTCCTATAACAAGATACCTGAGATGGGGTGATTTATAAAGAAAAGAGATTTATTTAGCTCACAGTTCTGGAGATTGGAAGTCCAAGATTAGGCAGCTAAATC
>NW_022936796.1:0-229 GCF_012274545.1 Fukomys damarensis | reverse complement strand
GAGGCGGTGGCCCAGCCTGGACTCGGACTGGGACAGGACAGAGCGGAGAGGACAGAAGGGGGGCGCGGGTGGGGAGCAGCAGCCCCCGGAGAAGGTTCACACCCCTTCCCGTGACAGGCACGGCGCCCTCCTCTGTGCCCTGGGCGCAGGGGCGATCCCGGCTGTTCCGCTGGGTGTACGCAGGTTGGGGCGCGGTGGGCCGGGACTGAGGCCAACTCACCTGACCGGG
>NW_022936795.1:0-241 GCF_012274545.1 Fukomys damarensis | reverse complement strand
TGGAACTCACTATGTAGCCCAGGCTGGTCTCGAACTCACAGTGATCCTCTTGCCTCAGACTCCCAAATGCTGGGATTACAGGTGTGCACCACCACACCCGGCTAAAATTAGCCATTTTAAATGAACAGTTTGGTAGCATGTAACACATTCACATTCACAGTGTTATACAACCATGATTTCCATATAGTTCAAAATTTTTTCATCACTTTTAGAAGGATCCCAAATCTATTAATCAGTTATC
>NW_022936794.1:0-206 GCF_012274545.1 Fukomys damarensis | reverse complement strand
CAGCTGCTAACAACACATTCAGCTCTAAACTCATCAATGGATTCATTTACTCACGAGTCTGAGCATAGCACATCGGTGACCCCGTCACCTGCTACAAACTCCACCTCAGAGCCCATGAGACTTAAGCAATATTTTAGATCTAGACCACAGCCAACAGAAAGCAGTTTTTAAAAAGCATACTTTGAAGATAGTATATTCGGGAGATA
>NW_022936793.1:0-227 GCF_012274545.1 Fukomys damarensis | reverse complement strand
GGACTCACTGGACCTGCAAATATAAGGTACAGGAGGTACTTTCGGTCTCCTTCTATGTCCAAAATACTACACCTATTAGGCCAAGGGAGTAAAGAGCACAGATCGTAGGGCCAGATGCCTGGGTATGGAATCCCAGCAACAGTACTGTCTAGGCATGGGAGTGGTTGCTAAATCAAACTTCTCTGTATCTCAGTTTCTTAATCTACAAAGTAATGCTAACGATGGCT
>NW_022936792.1:0-622 GCF_012274545.1 Fukomys damarensis | reverse complement strand
TGTGTGTGTGTGTGCACTCACACATGTGTGTGAAGGTCTCTGAAAATCTGGATGTGGAAAGGGGGAAGGGGATACTGGCAGACCAAACAATACCAAGCACTGTCTATGTTTTCCGTGTTTATGTAGCTGATATTAAAATGTATGTAAATGCATCCTGTGTGCAACCAAACACGTCCTCAGCATTTCTCCAGGTCTCAAAATCTCTGTAAACAGCATTTGGAATTATTACACTGTCTTCAATTACATGGATTTACTTAGCAAAATGTACCAATTGTTAGCTATTTAGGTTGTTTCCATTTTTAAAACAATTTTGGAGTGTTAGGAATGCCAGGACGAGAGAAAATTTTCCTGTTTCCATGCAAGGATTAGATACATTACTGTGAATTAAAAAATAGGATTTGGCCCCTTAGTCTTGCACTCTGTTTCAGAATTGCTGTCGATTGTTCTAGATCCCATACTCGTCCCTACTCAGCTGGCCCTTCTACTTTTCCCCAAGTCCAAACTGGCAGTGGCAGTAGCTGGCTGAGCAGGAGAGGAGAGGACAAGAAGACAGATGTCATGGTCCCCTGGGGGCCTCAGGTTGGCTTTGCCCATTTTCTTCCTGGGACTAGATGTAGGTGAA
>NW_022936791.1:0-1550 GCF_012274545.1 Fukomys damarensis | reverse complement strand
TGCCTAAGAAGTCATGTTGTGACTTATCTAGAAACTAGTCTTTGGGAGGTGAGAGTAGCATGATGGACATAGTATATCTTTAATCTACTTATTCCCCCTTGCCACTTTTTGAAGCAGTTTTGGAAGTCTTTCTTGAAGGTGTTCGTGAAGTATGATAAAAAATTGATGAATGATGTTAACAAATGCCACCCGAGGAAATGTAGAATCCTGAGAACATCAATGGTTTGTACGCAACCACCTTTCTCACAGGGTCTGGCATTGCAAAATCTCTGGATCTTCCTCAAAGTCAACACGATCACGAAAGATAAAGGTTTTCAATCGGTTCAGGACACTGAAGTAGCCTCAACAGAACAGCTAAAGACACTTGCAGAAGAAGACTTTTAGAACTGCTTCAGAAAGCACCTCGAACAATGGGGTAACTGCATCCTTAGGGAAATGGTGTATTGGGGGTGTCAGTGATATAAATGTGCCCTTTACATTTATAAATTTTTAAAATGTAAACATTCAATGTATATTCCTTCACATCTTACACATTAATAGTTATTGAATGTCTAAATTTTTATAAAAGGAGAAAACCCAGGTAAACAAATTTTGTAATAATTGTTTCAGTAATCATTCTGCCTAGTAAGTGTGTCAAATTCAAGAAAGGACTTCTTAAAATTCCACTTCAAATGCTTTTCGTGTGTTTCTTTTTTCACTCTCAATGTTCTCAGAATGTTAAAGTATTCCTATGTGCAAGACTCTTTTCATTAATTTATTTCCTGCCCACTAAATGTATCCATAATTTCAACGACAACTAATGACTGACTTGTCCTGTCCTTCCTAACTGAAGCTCAAAATTTTGAAGATTTTCCACTTATTCTCTTCTCTAAAATTCTGCTCACACTTATCCTTCTATTAACTTAAAATTTATGTTTTAAAAACTCTCATATGCCTTTGACTGGATTTTATCACTATCTGTCCTTGTCTATCTGATTTTCCATGGTGACTTTAACTAATTTATTTTTATCTCTTCATAGTAAAGTAAATTTCCTTAACCTTTCTCTATTAGACATTATAAAGGCTATTACTCATAGTATTTAATTTCTTCCCATCTTTCTGGCAATTTTATGCTCAGTAAGGTATCATTAAGTTGTGCAGAGCATTCACCAGGTGACATATAAACCCAATTTTTCCAAAAAAGAAATAGAACCCCCTGTGGCTTACCTTAATTTAAGAATTATATCTATTGCAATTCTTACTCTACCAACTACACATTTCACATGGGTTTTACTTCTTTTTATTTCAGTTTTAGGAACACTTTTTATTGAGCTTGTGTAATAATATATGCAATAATGTGGTGAGAAGTTATAAATTTATTTTACACTGTTACCCTCCAGCACCTGAGACAACAGCTTGCATATAACAGATAGATGATAAGTGTTTGTTTTTTTTTTTCCAGTTAAATTTATTGGTACATTTGAAGCAAAAAGTACAGTTACATTTATCATTGGGCTCTCATACCTTTACATGATTTGTCTTGGTTCTTATTTTTTCCCCATACCCCTGCC
>NW_022936790.1:0-212 GCF_012274545.1 Fukomys damarensis | reverse complement strand
GCTCTCCCCATGTATCACCCCACAAAGAGATAAGACTTCACATTACTGTTGATCCATGCACACCCATGTTGATATCAGCACAGCTCACAATAACTTTATCTTGGCAGTGGCCTGTATGTCCATAAACAGATGAAGGTATCTCAAGAACATAATGCTATGTTAAATAATTCAGTTGTAGAAACCTATATATTTTGTGGTTTCTCTCACTTGCC
>NW_022936789.1:0-258 GCF_012274545.1 Fukomys damarensis | reverse complement strand
CTGTCTTAGCAAAGTGTTGCCAGAAAGGCATCAGGCCATTGAATTCTGACAGTGCGTCCTGTGTGATTTGGACACAGACCTGCGTCAAGCACATGTCATCCCTATCATCGTGTCGCTCCCTGTGGCTCTGTCCCCAGAGACTGACGTGTGGCATAACAAAGAAACCTCAATTCCAATCCTAAGCTTCCATTTCCTTCCTAGCAAGGACTCTTTATCTAGAGCACACAGCTAAACGTTTCCCCAGAGTATGGTTCTGTC
>NW_022936788.1:0-253 GCF_012274545.1 Fukomys damarensis | reverse complement strand
GGAGAATCCAACCCAGATCCTTGCACTTGCAAGGCAGGCGGTAGCCTCAGGCTATTTTAACTTGTATGTTCACTTGCCATCTCTACTATGTTAAAACAAATATTTACATTATAAAAATTGTTTATTAATACTCTTCCATGGGTCAAAACTGTAATTATATAACCAATAATGAAAGCTAATAATTTTAGCATCATATTACACTACTTTAACTTTTGCTTTGTATATTCAAATGAAATAAGAATTTGTTTTGAGG
>NW_022936787.1:0-586 GCF_012274545.1 Fukomys damarensis | reverse complement strand
ACAGCAAAAACAAGTACTCTGTTTCCTTAAAGACTTGTGCAAAATCAAAGATACAGCCTCTAAGGTGCCAGGTGAAAAGTACATTAAGATTGTTAATCACAGAATATAGTTTCCAAAGTTAAAAATAAATAAGTGGCATACAAGTCACTAAAATATTATCCCTCTGAAAAAGATGAATAACAACATTTTTATTAGTAAGATCCATATGTTTTGCAAAAATAATGAATCTAGCAAGGAGCATGGACATTATATTTTTTCCTAGATTGTCTCCAGGTGAATCTGAGCAGGGATTGGTGCATTTTTAAGCATGGAAAACAAGATGAAATAGGGACTCATCTCTTGTAAAAGTAATCATTGTGAAAAGTTCCAAATGAGTCAAGTGGAAAAGTTGATCCCAGTGATGGGACCATGGGGCAGCCTGACTTGACTGTTATACTCCCTAGGCAACCCTGCAGAAATGAATGGTGGGGAAGAAACAAAGCATCATTCTTGCAGTGGGGTGTTCAGTTGTGAAATTACCTTGTGTCATGGATCATGCTGGAAAACTGACAGCAACAAAGACCACAGAATGAGAAGTGGTAAAATG
>NW_022936786.1:0-344 GCF_012274545.1 Fukomys damarensis | reverse complement strand
CCTGTATACTTGGGGATAGGTTCAGTTTGAAGTTAGAACACAAATGCACTCGGCAGAGTGCTTCTGTGGTTGAAACTGCAGTTTTCCCGTGAAACAGCTTTTTTCACCACTTAGCCCTATGAAACTAAAGCGGTCAGTTTCCTGACTGTGATGTACTCCACAGAGAAATGTGCTGCAACACTGTGAGTTTAGCAGTGAGGTCCACAACTTATATGAAGTACAATGGTATTCCTTTTTGTTTGTAGGTCTCCGCCTGGCAGAGATTGAAACACTGTTGTGAAGCACTTTAGCAGAAAAGCCCCTAAGGCCTAAGAGAGTGCCTAGCAGCTCTGAGTGCACACAAG
>NW_022936785.1:0-210 GCF_012274545.1 Fukomys damarensis | reverse complement strand
ATCAAGTAAGTTAGTTGATTTTTTTAAAGAACTGAAAACAACTAAGATAAGTTCACAGGCCCTGTGAAATATGGAATTTACTATCATTGTAGTGAACAAAATCAAAGATAGTCAGATAATACAACACAGCCAGATTAAGAAATGTGCAAAAAAAAAAGCATGGTTTGAATATCATGGATGTCACTAATGTATAGCTTATTATTGTTACCA
>NW_022936784.1:0-220 GCF_012274545.1 Fukomys damarensis | reverse complement strand
TAGCTTTTACTCCTCTTAAATTTTTCAATTATACATTTTCTGAAACTTCAAAATTCTGATTATGCTAAATTTCTATGTTTAATCTTCCAGACCTAAATGTTCTCATGAACTTTGATATCAATGGCTTCTATATATACAATTAAAAGTTGTATTTAAAATATCTTCCATGAAAATTAAACTCAAGGTACTCAGAGTCAGACAGACACTAGCTCTGTACCAT
>NW_022936783.1:0-489 GCF_012274545.1 Fukomys damarensis | reverse complement strand
TGCATAAGGTCTTCCTGTATTATGAAGGCTTTTTTCTTTAATTGTTCCCAGATACTAAAATTCGAAGGAAAAAATCCCATTTGAATTCTTAGTACTTCCACTGTTACGCTGACAGGGACTTACTTAATCGTTGGCTTGATTAAACAGAAACGGTTTTAACAGAAAAGACCATATATCCTCTGACACCTCACTGTACTTCCATTTTCCTGTGCCTCTCTTCATGTCTGCCAGACTTTTATTTTTACCAAGGGTTCCTGCTTCAGAGAAGTTGAGCTGTCTCTAGTTTTTCAAGGAGATCACATGTGAACTATATCCTGAGTTCTCCTATGTTTGAAAATAAAATTTTCTCAAGCTGGGAATGGGGGTGGACGCCTGTAATCACAACACTCAGGAAGCTGAGGCAGAGAATCACCATGAGTTTGAAGTCAGCCTGGGCTACGTAGTGAGTTCAAGGCCAGCCTGAACTACACAGGGAGACCCTGTCTCAAA
>NW_022936782.1:1972-3311 GCF_012274545.1 Fukomys damarensis | reverse complement strand
GGGTGTGTTTGAGGGTGCCTTTCAATTCCTGCTCTCAAATCTCTTTCATGACTTCCAGGTGCTTCTCAGCACCAGAGGAGGTGCATGGGTTTTCAGGCGAGTCTTTGACTCAGGGTACCCATGGGACATGGTGCTTATAACACGATTTCAAACTGCATTCAGAAATTTTCTCCCAACTCCAATTTTGACTTGGTTGATGGAAAAGAAGATGAACAGCTGGTTCAATCATGCAAATTATGGCTTAATACCAGAAAACAAGTAAGTATAACGTATATACCAAAAACTGTTAGAGAGATGGAAGCTGAAACTTTCCGGCAATACAGTATACAGACCACGCAATATTATGGCAATATGGTTGGGGGATTAAATTT
Organism: Fukomys damarensis; assembly: GCF_012274545.1. Taxonomy (NCBI): domain Eukaryota; kingdom Metazoa; phylum Chordata; class Mammalia; order Rodentia; family Bathyergidae; genus Fukomys; species Fukomys damarensis. The sequence continues at coordinate 2,940 of NW_022936782.1, read as the reverse complement.
TTCCATACAAATTTGCTGGTGATAGTAATAGCTGCTCTTAAGTGCTTCAGCAATGAATTTACATATTTAACTCTTTAGGGTAAGTATTATTAGGTACAATCCCCCTTTCCTTATGGGATAACTGAGATCTAGCCAAATTTAGTCACGTTCCTGAGCTCATGTAGCAGTGAGAAAGCTCTGTGAACTTGATGAGTTGCAGCAAAAAAAGTAAATGATTTGCCTATGATCTTGTTAACAAAAGCAACACACTTGTTTCATTGTCCTAGAAAAATTGCATCCAACAGTTGTCCTTTTATCTTTCTAATGACAGTGACTTCTTGCCGTGGTCAAGATGATCTTAAGTTTAGTCTTTCCCTTTAGATACAAACTGTGACTTACCCTATTATCAAGAACCAAATGTATTACTCTTTATTAGCTAAATCTCTATTGTGAAAAAGCAATGAGCAGGAAACACTGCAGCAATGAGATCCTGTCTGTGGTCCCTCACACTCCAAAAAAAAAAAAATTTCACTCCGGACCCCACATGGATGAGTGGTCCCACACCATCAGCAATGGCACACACTCTCCCCTTAGTCACTTCTGCCTTCTCCTTGACACGTCCCTCTTTTTATTGTGATCGTTTTTTTTTTTTTTTCCTTATTTCTTATCTCCTCTCCCACCGCCAGTCTTCTCGGGAGCTTTGACACTTTCCACCATAGTTCTTTTTACCATAAATTCTATCAAGCCTCAATGGTGACTCACAGGACTAAAGAACTATCACCCTTCTCTCTTTCTGATTTAGTTAATCCTTTACCATTTCCAAAGTTCCTACATATAGCCTATCATAAACACCATACGTGCTTTGCTTCCACCCAATGGCCTAAAGATGGCAAGTTGTTAGTATCCCTATTTTGTAGAAGAATACAAGAAAGCCCACATAGGCCATATGACTTGCTAAAGCTCTGTTAAGTTGAAATACACAACTGAAA
>NW_022936782.1:0-1437 GCF_012274545.1 Fukomys damarensis | reverse complement strand
CCAAGAGAGCCTGTGATAAATGATGAGCTCCCAGGCCGTATCATCACTGGAAAAGTACTGATCAAGCCAAGCATAAAGGAAGTGAAGGAAAATTCTGTCATATTTAACAACACCCCAAAAGAAGAACCCATTGATATCATTGTTTTTGCCACTGGATACACCTTTCATTTCCCCTTCCTGGATGACTCGGTGGTAAAAGTTGAAGATGGCCAGGCATCATTGTACAAGTATATCTTTCCAACACATCTGAAAAAACCAACAATGGCTGTTATTGGCCTCATCAAACCCTTGATCTCCGTACTGTGCACAGGAGAAATACAAGCTCGATGGGTTGTTCAAGTCCTGAAAGGTAAATAGATGAGAAATAGCAGGGTATATGTTTTGGTTTGTCATGTGACTTCGGATACTGGAAATTTCAAGACTATTATTCCGTTCTTATTTAAAATGAATGTCTTTAAAAAGATGATCCACACTATTGTTCTCTGAATTCATTGAATTAGAATTATTTAGTAAAAATTAATTGTACTATCACCAGAAGAATGATAAATCAGGCTTTGAAAATTATAAGTTGTGTATGTTATTTTGATTGACTCAAATGGTTCATCTAAAATTTAAACGTTCAGTCATCTCAGTGATAAAATTGAAACAAACCAGTTGTGTGATTATGTCATATCAAGTAAATTAGTGACATGATCAGACATTTATCCCTTCAGTTCATAACATTAATGCCAGGAGCATGCCACCAGTTCACGCAGAGTACAGAAATAAAAAATGAGCAAAAGTAAAACATTTTATCGACAAACAAACATGTAGACCTAAAGTTAATTCACATTTTCTGCTTGCTTATTTTATAGGTGTTAGTAAGTTACCACCACCAAGTGTCATGATAGAAGAAGTCAATGAAAGGAAAAAAAATAAGCACAGTGGGTGAGTGAGTTCCTTGGTCAGCCTTTTTAAGTCCTACAATAGCAAACACATGAGAGTTACACCATAGAAAAGGGAAGAAGCCACAGAGACTTAGAAGCAGGACAGCGTTCACAGGAAAGAGGAAGAAAGGGGGACTTGAGAAGTTTCAATAGCCTAGAATTGTTATTTCAGATGATGGTTATCTGGCATCACACAGAGTTGAGAATCCAGACCAAGTATAACTAACCCTCCTCTACCAGGTACATTATTTCCTACTCTTTCCAGAATTACCAGCAAAGACTGCTGCGTACTACAAGTGTCTGCTCATTCATTCATTCAGCAGGTCTGTGTCAGTTCCATGGTGGTCATACAGGCTGCTGCTCCACAGCAGGTGTCGCCTACCGTGGTTTGTGGGCCAAATCCACTCACCCTCACCTGGGTTTGCTTTTCACTTCAATATAGTTGTGAGGAAAAAGATTTTGCAACATGGGAATATTATAGGAAATTCAAACTGCGGTGGCCATAAAATTT
>NW_022936781.1:0-245 GCF_012274545.1 Fukomys damarensis | reverse complement strand
CTTAAGAGAGATTCAAGCTTTTTTGAGGAGGTCATTCTTGGGTGGTACAGATCCAGTGTGCTCCAGGAGGACAGAGTCCACTCTGTCTTTCTTCTTGGTATTTCTTATATCTGGATCAGACCTGTACATCTCTCATTGCTCAAAAAACATGAGGTGAGTCAGTGCATAAATGAATGGACAGACAGGAGATTTCTGTGAGCCTGAGTAAATGGAGACTTGTAAATTGTGGCACTTAAAATGGGTCT
>NW_022936780.1:0-231 GCF_012274545.1 Fukomys damarensis | reverse complement strand
GTTTACTAGCTCAAAACTGGGTTTGTTCTTTTGGGAGCTTCTCTTTCATGAAAGTCTGCGTCTACGAGGTCCACTCAGCCACGTGGCATTCCAGAATTGGCTGTCTCCTGTGTGTGTGTTGAAGGAGCGTGCTCCTTCACCGGGATTACTTTCCAGCCTCTGCCAAACAGGCAGTGGCATCTGCAGCCCGGAAGGAGGGCTGCTCCTGGATGCTCTTCTTGCTTTGCTTCT
>NW_022936779.1:0-630 GCF_012274545.1 Fukomys damarensis | reverse complement strand
CACACACACACACACACACACACACACACACACCCCTTTGTTAATGTAAGACTTATTTTGAGAGCACCTGCCTTCAAATCAGAAATTGAAGGGATTTTTTCTTCTAGGAACAGTTCACCAAGCTGCTTATCTAAATTGGCAACACTCAATCAGCTCCTGCAGATGATCAGCTGCCGCCGCCCTCAATTTAGCTGGGATCTCACCACAGCTAACAATCTGACTGAGAAGACAGAAGTTTTATTTAACAGTCTAGGCCCGCGGACACACCAAGGCCACCCACGCGGGACAAAGGCCGCACAGCGAGAGCCAGAAGTGGCCCGAGCTCAGACTGCTGCCCCTTCCCGGGCTCCCGCACCCCAGAGCGTCCCCAGATTACGAGAGGAACGATGGAGATGTCACAAGAAGCTCGGAAGTGGGTGAGGTCCAAGGCGCCTTCCCACAGGTGAGGACAATCACGGTCTTCAACCCGGCTTTCTGCGGCAGCGGGCGCGGGAGGCGGGGTCTGGAGTGGGAAGGGGGAGCCCGAGGTGGGGGAGGGAGATGCCGGGAGTGGAGGACCCCGAAGGAGGGGCGGTCGGGGTCGGGGTCACCCACGAGTTGGGGTGCGGCCGCTCCGGGCAGTGGCCCAGG
>NW_022936778.1:0-322 GCF_012274545.1 Fukomys damarensis | reverse complement strand
CTAAGAGAGTGCCTAGCAGCTCTGAGTGCACACAAGCCTCCACAACTCTGTATACTTGGGCATAGGTTCATTTTGACGTTAGAACACAAACGCACTTTGCAGAGGGCTTCCACGGTTTAAAGTGCAGTTTTCCCCGGGAAACAACTTCTCTCGCCGCCTAAGCGTTTAAAGCGAAAGCGGTCAGTTTCATGAATGTGAAGTACTCCACAGAGAAATATGCTGCATCTCTGTGGGTTTACCAGTGAAGTCCACCTCTTCTGTGGGGTACAGCTGTATTCCTTTTTGTTTGTAGGTCTCTGCCTGGCAGAGATTGAAACACTGT
>NW_022936777.1:0-209 GCF_012274545.1 Fukomys damarensis | reverse complement strand
TGCCAGGAAGACCCAGCATTGCTCCTCCTCCAGAGCACAGTGAACAGCCCAGAGCAGCAGCAGTAGAAACACAGGCCCAGCCCAGGGGAGGGTGTGGGGTCAGGGCCGTGGGGTGACCATGACCAGTGACAGCATGAGAAGGTGCCAAGCAGGGACACTTCTCTTCCGTGGGACAGGCATCCTGCCTGCTGAAGGTGCGCAAGTGTTTA
>NW_022936776.1:0-215 GCF_012274545.1 Fukomys damarensis | reverse complement strand
ATGCACTCTGTAGAGTGTTTCTGCAGTTTAAACTGCTGTTTTCCCCGGGAAGCTGCTTCTTTCTCCACTTAGCCCTTGTAAACCAATACCTGTAATTTTCTGAATGGGAAGTACTCCACAGAGAAAGGTGCTGCAACTCTGTGACTTTACTTCTGAAGTCCACTTCTTATGTGGAGTACAACTGTATTTATTTTTGTTTGTACGTCTCTGCCTGG
>NW_022936775.1:0-269 GCF_012274545.1 Fukomys damarensis | reverse complement strand
TTGTATTAAGTGGGATTCATTGTGATGTCTCTGCATTCTATTGCCTCAACTATTACTTGAAGGTGGCATAAAATATAATTTAGCCTGTGGTATCAGTAATAGAAAAATGATAACTTTCTAAAGAAGGCGTTTATCATAATGCTGCTTCTTAAGGGCTTGCATTTCTAGTATTGCATTCCCTTCTGCTGTGCCATCTTTTTAAATATATATATATAACTATGTTGACCAGTCCTGGTTATATTCTTTTTCCCTTCTCTTTGGACCATGAT
>NW_022936774.1:0-201 GCF_012274545.1 Fukomys damarensis | reverse complement strand
GTCCCCAAGTCAGTGGCAAGGAAGCCAGTCTTTTATTAAGCTGTGAGGATGCATACTGAAACTTCACAATTCTGTCTGAGTCCGTGATGCTCCTTTTTAAAAACAAAAACAAAAACAAAGCTATCTACCTTTCTGGTACCTCAGTCTTCTTCTCCTTAAGATAGAAATGCAGTTTCCATTTTTATCATACCAGAGCTATAA
>NW_022936773.1:0-1633 GCF_012274545.1 Fukomys damarensis | reverse complement strand
AGGGTAGGATTGGGGTGTTGGGGCACCTACATCTGGATGGGAGAAGCAGTGCAACAGTGCTGTCAGAGGCCCCCCAATATTTCCTGTTCCCTCTTCCTCACTAACAGAGTCTTTCTCTTGTTGGGAGCTGGGATACATCTGGCCCTGGGTCATGAGCCAATTGTGACAAGTCTATTCCTCATTTTTTCCAACTTCCCATGTAGGCAGCATGCCCGTGTGACCCCCAACTGCCAATTAGACACGGAAGAACTCTGGAATTTGGTTCTGGGAAATCTTTCACTTTCCCGATGAAGGGACAGAAGTAACTGGCACAGCTCTTTGTCTTTTTGTCACCTTCCTGCCTTGAGTGAATGCTGATATGATGGCTGGAGCTCTAGCAGCTGTCGTACAACCATAAGACATGAACTCTGACATCACTAAGCCTGACATCAGTATTTGTAATTCATTCCAGAGGTCTGATGTGAGAAAATACATTCTGATTTGTGGTGCCATAATGAGGTGTCTGTTACTTGTAGCCAAACACATCTCTAAGTGCTGATGGATGAATGACTGAGACAATTCACCCTCACCCTGAAGGTGGGTGCAGCCGTGGAAGGCATATGCCAACACCGGGTCCCTCCATGTCACCACCATAAATGATACCCTTCCTGCCTTACCCTGTGCCGGAAAGTTATATGTGTTCCCGCTTAGCCTGCTAGGTGTGGAGGGCTGAATTTATCAACTGTGACACCAGAAGCCTGGGGACTGAAGATGCCCAGGGGTGCCTGAGCTGGTCCTATTTCCTGGACTCTCAGAACGGGCTGGGTGGAGTTCCTGGGGTTACTGGCCCAATTCCTACCCCTTGCCAGGGACACCCTAGTCAAACAGCCCAGCCCAAGCTGCTGCAACTCCTTCCACCACAGGGTCATGACCAAGGGGAGGCACCCACAGGTCACCTGTTAGGGTGGAAAGAGGCACAGCTGAGGCTTCACTTAGAATTGAGGTCCCCAGGGTCCCCAGGCTGCAATTCTGTGTCTGACCTTTATCTCCCTTCTCCCCACACTCTGCAGTTCTGTACCACTTAGGCCTGTAAACCTTAGTCTAACTCACCGTGTCCTGAATCAATGCTTCCTTGTGACTTGCTTTGGCCAAGGGAAGCTGCAGAAGGGACCTGCAGGCCTTGTGTGCCCCTTATTCTCTCCCCTCCTAGCTCTCCTTCTGGAGGAGCTGCCCATCTCCTCCCATGATGGTGAGCCGATCCCCAGAAGCACATCACCAGTTGGCATTCCGGTCACCAAGGAGAAAGCCCAGCTAAGACCAGAAGAACCACCCTGCTGAGCCTGTCCTGCACTGCCAATCTGCAGAATTCCAGAGAAACCAACGAGCATTGTTTCACACTTCCGGGCAGCATGTGGTTTGTAGCACAGCATGACGGCGACAACAGACAGCTGATACATCCTCCTCCTCATGGTTTGCCGAACACATCCATACACATGAGCTAATGGGGTCCCCCAAATGACTCTGGTAGATGCTATTTGCCTTTTGCAGGTGACAAAGCTCAGATTCTGACAGGTTCTGACTGGCTCATCAACACACAGCCAGCTCATTGCGTTCCAACTCAAAATTCAAACTGCTCACCAGGCCCTACAGGGCC
>NW_022936772.1:0-478 GCF_012274545.1 Fukomys damarensis | reverse complement strand
AAAATTCAGATGTATCCAGCTTTAAAGGTGCTGTCCTCTCACACCACTCATCTCATGTAGCCTGTTTTCATGGAGAAATGAAAATAGACTGAGCTTATATTCCCAGCCCTACTACCTACATGATTAAACAAGTCCTTTATTTCTGCCAGTCTTGGTTTTCTCATCTGTAGCTTTTGAATAAAGGATCTTCTAATATCCTCGGGAAATTATAGGATTTTAATATGATAATACGTGTGAATATTGTTTGTCATTTGTACTAGACAATATAAATCAATTTATTATCCTAAGTTATATAGTAGCTTACTTTTAAGGTTTACTTTTTATTTTCCTGCAATAGTAAATCAAAAAAATAAGTCTCTAGTGATAAGTCTGGGGTCACTAGATTTCTGTATCTCTAAAATGATATTCTAATTCACTAGTTTGTTTTTTTGTTTGTTGGTTTTGGTCTGAAATAAGAAAGTAATAATTACAAAACACT
>NW_022936771.1:0-280 GCF_012274545.1 Fukomys damarensis | reverse complement strand
TGGTGAGGATGCAGCTCCTCCCTTTGCAATGGTCCCAGCCGCCTCCCAGACAGCCCCACAGGCCTCGGTGGGGCCCTCCTGAGGCTCACATGCAGTGCTGCTGAACAAAAACTAAAAAATTTTAAGTCAGCTATGCTTAGTGAAGCTAAAGAGTTCATTTAGGTTTTTCCTCCATGACATCTATGAGCTGTGAGAGGCCTCTGGAGCCAGAAACCTGGATGTCCCATGCCCTAAGGAGAGGTGGCCAGCTTGGGAGGGTGTAGTGGCTTTTGCACTGGTT
>NW_022936770.1:0-214 GCF_012274545.1 Fukomys damarensis | reverse complement strand
TGTGTACTTCTGTGGTGCTTGAGGTTATAGTTATTCTTCCATACATTTTAAATATTTCTAAGACTTTTTTCCCCTCCTAACATATATTACATTAAAAATGAGAGAATTTAAGCCTCTAGAATATGAATTGAAAAACGAGGCACCATAGCATGCATGATTACTAATATGAAAATCTACAAGTCTTTGGAACTCCTCAAATACACATTTATTCTTA
>NW_022936769.1:0-310 GCF_012274545.1 Fukomys damarensis | reverse complement strand
CATAGTGAGTTCCAGGTCAGTCTCAACTACATAGTGAGACCCTGTCTCAAAAAACAACAATAAAAACAAAACAATATATATGTGTATATATATGTATATATATGGATAAGATCAGAAAGAGGAGTGTGGAAAGTAAGATGCGAAAAAGACTAAGACAAAGTTTGATTACTAAAGAGTAGAGAGGAAGCTGAAAATATCTGAAATGTAGGAACCCAGTGATATCATAGGAACTAAAGGAGAGGACTTTCAGGAATTTCTGATTGTGTAAAACACAGAGACAAAGATGAGAAGTCTGCTGACCTGAAGACCT
>NW_022936768.1:0-234 GCF_012274545.1 Fukomys damarensis | reverse complement strand
GGTTGGCTTAACTGCACTTTTGTGTGATATGTTCCTTTAGCTGTTACTAATATTTAATAACTGGACTGCTACAGAAATAATCCAAGGTGATAGACACAAAATGTTTTTTTTTTGTTTTTGTTTTTGGTACCAGGGATTGAACTCAGGTCCTTGTGTTTGCAAGGAAAACCGCTGAGCTAAATCCCCGGCCCTACAAAATGTTTTATCACAGTAGAAAATACAGTATTTATCTTA
>NW_022936767.1:0-448 GCF_012274545.1 Fukomys damarensis | reverse complement strand
CTAAAATTATGTTATTTTGATAGGTTGTAAGGCCCAATGTTTGATAAAGATGTATTAATTCTGATGACTAACTCTGCCCTTATATAATTAAAACATTTATAGATCATAGAAGTATTTTCTATTTTATTCCCGTCCAATGTATTCCTTTAGTTTCTAATTCTCATCAGTGAATACATTTTCAAATTCCCTCTAATACACTGTCTGAGTAGTAAGGCAAAATCACAAGTTTGACTGAATCTGAAACTCAGGTTTTGATGATTTGCTATGTGTCTGTCCATGCATGCAGACAACAACCTGGAAAGTTACAGTCTTAGCCAAAAAGAAGAATGAAGAACCTTTTTGTCTATTAACCTTCTATTTATTACCTCCACCAACCATTTATCCCTCAGTCTCTACTGTGCCACAAATGAGAATTATTTGTATCCAACTTTACTTTACAAGTTCAAGG
>NW_022936766.1:0-202 GCF_012274545.1 Fukomys damarensis | reverse complement strand
AGGCAAATTCAGGCAGTTGATTTAATTTCCCTGGCTCTGAGTGGGAAACTGCCAAGAACGGCCACTCACATTCTGTGGAGTCCAGTGTGACTCTTTACTGATGTGCCTCTGGAGATAGCCACGCTGCTCAAGCTGATACATGAAGACAGCTTCCTCCTTTTTAGGTCAAGGAATTAAAATAAGATTAAATATTTTCCAGATG
>NW_022936765.1:0-823 GCF_012274545.1 Fukomys damarensis | reverse complement strand
AGCTTACTTTTAAGAATGACAGCAGTGGGCCACACTGACCTTGCTTCTTAATCTTCTTTAGCAGATAACCAGGGTTAAAAGACCTGAAGCTAAAGGATCACCAATAGGCAAAGCAGACACAGCAGATGGCGAATGAGATGCAGAGCTCTCAGCTGTCTGCAGTGGTGTGATGGAATATGGAGTCCCTTCTAAAACACACATGAGCTCCATGAAGAGGAAACCAATCTATACTGCTCAGAGTGAGAGCAGAGGGAGACTACTCTGAGTAAGATCAGAGCAGTAATTTCATTTAAGGTAAAATTTTCTCTCTCCAAGGCTGTTTAACAAGTACAGTTTGAGGCTGGGCATGGTGGCACACACCTGTAATCCCAGCACTCCTCGGAAGCAGGAGGACTGCTGTCAGTTCCAGGCCACCACAGGCTACATAGTGAGTTCAAAACCAGCCTGAACTACATATTGAGACCCTATCTCAAAAACCCCTCAAATTTCAAACAAAAGGTTCAGTTTGAAGTGTAAATTCTAATAGTTGATCAGTGATGCCCACGTTAGCCTTTAAAATTAAAGCCAGCACATTCTGTACACATGCAATTCTCATGTTATCTTACCATCCTCCAAGAACTGGATATCAGATGTGTCAAGATTATGATCGGTTTCAAACAGCTGTTTGCCTAAAAAGAAATAAGCATGTTTAATCCAAATGGCATGATATCCCATCTTCCCTAAAACTAAAACGTAGTCACTCAAGAAAACAAGCCTGGAAATCTATTTTCCTGTGAATGTCAATTAATTTAAAAACTTGTTTGTTCACTAGGAGGCATGTGAA
>NW_022936764.1:0-305 GCF_012274545.1 Fukomys damarensis | reverse complement strand
TCTTTTTTATTAATCCATATTTTTCATACACAATAATCTCATCCATCATGGAAAATTTGTACCCATACATAATGTATCTTAATTATTTTCCATGTTCCCCTCCCCTCCATTCAACTCTTGTCAGCCTCCCCATATACAAAGGCTAGGTTTCCATTTTCTTCTTCCATTCTTTTTTTAAATCAAATTTCTCTTCCTCTCTCTGCCCCTCCCTTGTTCCCCTTCCCATTTGAACATTTTCCTCCTACTTCCCAATATTTATCCTCAGTGTTGTTCCTATTTGCCCTTTGGATGTCTCACACAAAAGA
>NW_022936763.1:0-285 GCF_012274545.1 Fukomys damarensis | reverse complement strand
AGTCGCCTACCGGGCAGTTTGCCTGTGTGAGGTAAGGTGAGGGCAGCGCCTTTCAGGAAGCTGGGATGCACTGGATACTTCCAAGGACCCGCGCGTCGCACCGCGGTGCCAGTGGGGAGCGCCCGGCCAGCGAGGAGGGTGAGAGCTCGATGATGGGGATGGGACAGGCTCCCCATTCCACTCCCCGCGTCGCGTCGTCTACACTTCAGGGGGGGGGTCCCGTGTTCATGTGACCTTCAGTGTTCGGAATGACGAAGGAAGGTAAGTCCCTCTCCCCGGGGTCAG
>NW_022936762.1:0-1611 GCF_012274545.1 Fukomys damarensis | reverse complement strand
TTTTTTTTTTTTTTTTTTTTTTTGCTTGGGAGTATGTTTTCTTAACCTATAAGTGATTCAAGGTCTCTCCAAAGAATTACTGTCCCCTTAATTATTTGAGTTGACTGAAACACTAACTCTTCTTTTAGACCTGATATATCAAGTTCAAAATGGTTCTCCAAAGTTGGGCTCATGTGTTCACTTTAAATAAAAGCTGTTTTACATGTTATTCTACACAGATGGGTTCAGTTGCTGAGAATGTTTTTACTAAAAGATGAGCTGCCACTAAATAACCTTCTGAAATTAAATTATTTCAATTTGTTATTTTCTGATACATTCTGATATTCCAACCATGTTTTGAATTCATAAAGTACCTCTTCACTCTGGGATTTAAAAGGTTCACTGAAATATAAAACCATTAATCTCCTATACTGCCTTATGAAGTCAAGAGTATATTCTAATGGTGCATACAAAATACTTCCAGAACAAGCTTATAAATCAATCATGTTTTCGGCTATATGCACAGAATACTACAATTCTCCATTTTCTCAACAGAGAAACTAGAACATTCCATGCAGAGTTTGCTATTAAATAATCTCAAGGAAGCATTTTTCTACCTTTTAAAAAAGAAACATAAGTAAATATATAAATAAGTGGCAGATGAAATTCTGAAAATGGCTTACCTATTAATGTAACTGAGAGCAACATACGTTGGCTGCTGTAATTCCTGTTTTTCTAAAACACGTGGATCTGTATCTGCAATAAAAACATAATTTTATTTTTTAAGTTTTGCATCAGAATCTATGAGGTCATAAAGTAACAGAGGATAAACAGAGAAAAAGATTAATTTAGAATACCTCTTTTTAAAGAAAACTCAGTAAGCACATTTGTTCATTCATTCATAAATAACAAGATATTGCATTACTTTTCAAGGGAATTCCAAACATCAACAGTGATAAAATGCCCATCTGTCACACAAACTCTTGCACAATCCCCCTCATAAATATTGGTTTTCACTGCTTACAGTTACAATGTTGGCATGGTTTTCAGTGGTTAATCGGCCTAAGAAAGAGAGTCTCTGTTAATTATGCTCACTTCAATGCTGGAACAAATTAGTTTCCATTGGAAAGCTCCATCAATTTGAAAATCTACTGAGTATTGTTCTTGTTCACTGAACACTTTTCTGAGTTTGGATTCATATTCTGGAGGGCACCTCTTCTCCTTTTTAAATGTATAATGAGTTTATTATAACTTTTCTAGACTCTGAATCAGAAATTCTCGTACTGGTTCAGAGTCAACAAACAGCACATTCAACAGAGAGGTTTTCCTTTCAAAGAGGCAGAATTCAGCACCATAGCAACACTTCATAATGGCGTTTCTCTAGCACAGCGACAGGAATGTACGTCTCACAACCAGAAACAATCTCATGCTTATCAGATGAAGAAACTGCATAAATATATGCAAAAATAATGCTTACATAATATCAGCATAAAAAGAGGAGGAAAGTGACTATACATTGCTGTTTTCTCAAAAAAAAGGTTCAGACATTTCCCACAGATCCATTTTCATTGTAATCTTGTCTAAACCATCGCATTATTAGATGCCTTCCAGCTGCACTGGGCAGTAACACCT
>NW_022936761.1:0-340 GCF_012274545.1 Fukomys damarensis | reverse complement strand
GAACAACTTCCTATAGCAAACTTTCTAATCTTTTTCTGCTTTCCTGAAGACAAATCTCATGTCTTAAACCCTTCATTCTCAGATCACTTCATACGATAATCGTGGTGAAGCATGAAGAATGGCAAAAGCCATACATCTCCAACACCTTAATTTATACCTCTCAAAAGTGTCTATCCCAGCCCATCCTTCCTTATCTTGTTCTCAAAGGGTAAGGCATCCTTCCTCTCTTCTTTTTCCCCTCTTGTGGTACTAGAGATTAATCCCAGGGCCACCAGCTAGGTAAGCACTCCATCAAGTTACACGTCCATCCCTTTTGTAATTTCTTCTTCTTTTGAGACAG
>NW_022936760.1:0-561 GCF_012274545.1 Fukomys damarensis | reverse complement strand
CAACACGCAGGAGGAGTCACTGTGGGGCTGGAGAGGACTAGAAATCCTTGAAGAGCTTGAGGTTGGGAGCTGACCATCAGGATGGCCCAAGAGAAAGTGGTTTTGTTGGATGGGAGGGCTCAGGCTGGAACTGAATGCCCCACATGGTGAACAGGGTTATACCACACTGCCATAGCTCATGTTTAGGCCAGGAAGTCACAGCAGGCCTCATCTCTGTCTTCTGAAGCATCTCTTTTTGTTACCTTTCTTCTTATTCCTTTCATGCTTTTTGACTTGGCTGTAAGGAATATTTGTGCTGTGTGCTTCTGAAAGTATAGTATGGTGGTGCCTTGGTTCGTGGACCGGATTCGTTCCATGACTCTGGGGAAGATGGCCGCAGTCGTGTTCATCACTGGATGCAGAGTTCACCAACAGAAGCAAAATTTTGCCCAGGGGGCTTCTGTTTGTGAACCAAATTGTTTGTGAAGAAAAGTACTAGTGAACTGAGGCATTGCTGTAATTGATCGCTAACGTTCATTTAAATTTGAATTTCTACAGTTTGTATAAAGCAGGACAAATTTT
>NW_022936759.1:0-229 GCF_012274545.1 Fukomys damarensis | reverse complement strand
TGAGCCGGGTCTGTGGTGGCTCTGAAGGAAAGAGGCTGCTGGGAGGTATACTCAGCACCCCAACAAAGAGGGTCGTTTTGGACACTAGGAAAGTAGGGGGCAGCTGATTCTACATGTTTCTGAGCTCTCAGCTCAAATGGAGGGAGAAGAGCCTGGAGTAAATCACTAATGAGTCTGTTCCATCTAGCTATTTTGGTTCTAGTTACAGTCACATCGATGAACCATGTGT
>NW_022936758.1:0-205 GCF_012274545.1 Fukomys damarensis | reverse complement strand
GCTACTTTCTCAGGACAAGCCTGCTGCAGCCCTGCTGGAGACTTTGGACTTCTGCTGTGCCTGAAAAGGGGAAATGCATATTTGTCTGCAGGCACCGAGACTTCACTACAGGTTAGGTCCTCCTGGCCCTCCTGACAGTTAGTCTGAGGGCTCTACATGACTTATAAAAACCATCTACTACTCCTCAATCATCTTCATAAACTGC
>NW_022936757.1:0-245 GCF_012274545.1 Fukomys damarensis | reverse complement strand
TCAGGAGGAGAAAACCATAATTACAGACAAAAGAAAAACAGAAAATAAGTTTAAAAAATCAAACTCACTGACAGAAAGGAAAATAGAAACCAGAGAGATATGTGTGATAATATAAATGTAGAGAAGCCAGTGTTATTCTAAATGACATTAGAATATCAGCAAAAGTACTCTGTTGAATTTGTTGTAGACATGAATTTTAAATGAAAATAAAAATGACTGAAAGAAATTAAAAGTTAGATACCTAC
>NW_022936756.1:0-257 GCF_012274545.1 Fukomys damarensis | reverse complement strand
CTCTTTAGATTGTTTTCATGTACTTTTTCCTGAAGAAACAGAAATTATCACATGAAAATGTGCGTGAGTATGAGGAGAACTATTTTCTGATGTAGTGTAGTGACCACAGCGGTAGATTTCATTCCTGAATTTCTGACGGATGCCCCTCAAAAGGGTCCATATTGTCTGATAAAGACATTAAGTGTGTGTTCCACTCTAACATATTCCCTGAAATATTTTTCTTGACCTTCTGCCCACCTTCTAGAATTACTTCCTCT
>NW_022936755.1:0-1545 GCF_012274545.1 Fukomys damarensis | reverse complement strand
TGAGTGTCGAAGTATGGACAAGAGCAGATCTAAAACTGACACGAAGGCAGCTCACTTGACATAGTAGTAGACCAGCACCTCCCTCTGAGACAGGCTTGATTCCATGCTGAGCTCAGGAGTTAGGGTTCTAATAAAGTCTGACAAAACCCAGACTGGCCCGAAATGGCCCAAGGAGCTCAGAGACAAATCATTCCTGGCTGCCAATGCTTTTACCTGTGGGGTACATTGGTGGCTGACCCAGGAGTTGAAGGTCAAGGCCTTCCCTTCTCTCCTATAGGCATTCTTAGCTTAGTTTCAAGCCCTGCAACAACTCTGCCTACCCTGGGCCTGATGGAGTACTGTTGAGCAGGACCCATTTCCGGGATCACATTACCATGCTCAAAGTGAAGGCTCCTCCAAGAAAATGGTACTCCTTAAATCTAGTCCACCTATCTCTAGGATTTCTTTTCTCCCTGAGGTTGTTAAATGAAGGGGAGGCCGTCTTTTGAACCAGGCAGATGTTGAGGCTAAGTTTAGGAATGTTGCCTATGAGTCAAACTGAGAAGAAGGATGCAGACATGGCAGTGAAAATGCTAAGAACCACAGAGGCCAGCATCAGCTGGTTCTGCTCACCTGATTGACAGTGGCTCCCACGGAGCCTTGCAGCACCATCTGAAGCATTTTTGCATCAGGGGGCTCCTGGTTAATGGCCACTGCTAACTGCAGGGTCTTCTTCTTCATATCTTCAATTGCAACTTCAATTGGAGTCAAAACAAACTGAACAGAAGACATAAAAGTAGGGAAATCAAGGTCTGCTCTCAGAAGCTGTGAACAAGCCTGGAGTTGTAACAGAGAGAGCACATGGATTTAAAGAGCACCCAAGTAAAGACTTTCAAAATAATTTAAAAATACTGCAAACAGGGTAAGAAAAAGGAAGGGCCTACTATTTTTCGAGTACTTATATGTTCTGGGAACTTTACATACTTTCACCACTTCTTCCTTTAAACAGTCTTCCCGTTCTCTACACTTTACAGTTAAAGGGACATTTATAAGGCTAAGTAAGTACTACAGAATGACATGGCTAGTAAGTGAGGTGGTCTTAGTTTGATCACAATTATGCTTACATTTAAAGGCTACATTCTCTCACAATGTTAGCTTTCCTTTCCCATGACTGCACAAGTTCCTAGACTTACGCTTGCCAAAACAGCAGTCAAGATTTTCTTCCTCATCATAACACAAGCTTTTGGTCTCACTGGGCCGTCTCCAGCTCATCCCTGGTAAGTGGAATTCTCTTAAAGGGCAGTCTAGCTGCTACATTCTGCTGGCTTGGGGTAGGATCCTTCCTGATCCTGATGGGATGGGTCTGTCCCCCTACAATTCCTACGTTGAACTCCTAAACTTGGCTCACAGAAGCTGTGGAGGTGGGGTCTGCAATGAGGTTTTCAAGTTAAACTGAGTTCTTCAGGGTGGATCCTCACTCAGATAACCAGTGTCCTTGTACAAAGAGGAAACCTGGACACAAGCACATACAGATGAAAGATGGTGTGAGGACAGGGAGAAGACATT
>NW_022936754.1:0-292 GCF_012274545.1 Fukomys damarensis | reverse complement strand
TCCTTTAGTTTCTATGGATAGTATTTTGTAATTTATAATGTACAGGTCTTGGATATGTTTGGTCTGATTTATTTGTAATTATTCTGCATGCTTGGTGCTAATTTAGATATTTTGTTTTCAATTTCAACATACATTTGTATATTGGTAGGACTGAGAAATGTAACTTTGTATATTTATCTTGCATCATCTAACTTAGATAAATTCATATATGATTCTAATACTTCTCTTATAGAAGCTAATATATTTTCTACAGACAAAATTATATCATTTGTGAGTATGGATATTTTTATTT
>NW_022936753.1:0-307 GCF_012274545.1 Fukomys damarensis | reverse complement strand
TTTTAGGAATGATGTAGGAATGTAAGTCCCTCCTCGAGGCTCACGGATAGGGTTAGGGTTAGGCGGAGGATTCCGGAGAAGGACAGCTTTGGGATTTCGCTGACTGGGTGACGGGATGTGGGTTTCCTAGTGATTGTCAGCATGAGATGGCACCTGAGGCTTAAGCACAGGGGAGGATTTCAAGTGCCGCCCCACGGCAACCAAGAAATCAGGCTGTGGGGTAGGGTTAGGGTTAGGATTGGTAAGCATGACCCGGACGGAATTCACCTTCTTGGTAGTTTGCCTGTGCGAGCGAAGGTGAGGGCAG
>NW_022936752.1:0-222 GCF_012274545.1 Fukomys damarensis | reverse complement strand
GAGAAAGCTGCCCACCTCATGGCCACCAGGAAGCGGAGACCGAGAAAGGGTCGGAGAGGAAGGAGCCAAGGACGTGATACGGTCGCTCTGCTCGTGGCTCTATGATCTACCCCCACCACCTGTTTCTACCGCCTTGAAGTAACACCACCATTATTTTCCCATCCGTGCATTACTCCTCTGATAAAGTTAGAGCCTTCGTGGTGCAGGCATCGTCTAAAACTT
>NW_022936751.1:0-300 GCF_012274545.1 Fukomys damarensis | reverse complement strand
CAACTGAGAAGGAATCCTGCAGGGCAGTGCGCAGCTCCCTAGCAGTCCTGATGTCACCAATGACGGCAGCAGTGCCGGACGCCAGGGGTTTTGTGTAGCCAGCCGCTGGGCACTGCCCCTGCCGGTGTGGCGATCTGATGCCAGCTGGTGCTGGACACCGCAGTTCCACTCAGGCCTGGTCTGTGCCGTGTGCCTCGCCGCCCGCTGGTTTCCGGAGCGCCGGGTGCTGACAG
This sequence comes from Fukomys damarensis, assembly GCF_012274545.1. NCBI lineage: Eukaryota > Metazoa > Chordata > Mammalia > Rodentia > Bathyergidae > Fukomys > Fukomys damarensis. The sequence continues at coordinate 67 of NW_022936751.1, read as the reverse complement.
CGCCGTGTGTATCGCTCTTTCTCTGGACACAGGCACCGTGCCCACGCATGCAGGTCTAACATCCCAA
>NW_022936750.1:0-364 GCF_012274545.1 Fukomys damarensis | reverse complement strand
AAAAATCCCATGTGCTGCTGAGAAAAATGTGTGTTCTGTTGTAGTTGCATGGAAACCTATGCATACCTGCTAACTCCATTTGTTCAATTTCCAGGATTTATGGGAACTGAGAATACAAACAGATCACCAAATCTGTTTTACTCACTGGCCACAGGTAGGTTTCAGGGAAGAGCCAATGGTCCACCTTGTTCTAGTCCACTGTTTTTAGCCCTCCAATTTCCAGAACCTCTGTTCTCATCAGGAGCCTTGGTGAGGCTTTATGTCTGCCATTCAGTGAGTTTTATTGTGAGGTTCTCTGCCATAAACTTTCAGACAGCTTTCCTCAAACTTCTTCCACGTGTCTGGGAAGCTAGGCTCCCTTGTC
>NW_022936749.1:0-878 GCF_012274545.1 Fukomys damarensis | reverse complement strand
ATCCATCAACAGGAGACTGGATAAAGAAAATGTGGTTTTTTACATAAAATGGAGTACTACTTAGCCACAAAGAATGAGAAACTAGAGATATTTATAGCTAAATTGATGCTCATATGTGTCTTTATGTTAGAGGGATTTCCCCTATCCCAAGAAATCTGCTCAAGATTAAAATGAAAGCTGATTGGAGTCTCAGTATATATAGGTCAATTTATGAACTCTAAGCTCCACTACCAGACCCCTGGGCTGGTAGAATCCTCAGTATTTCACCAGAGGGTGAAAGTGCTGTTGCTAGAGTTCTGGACACTGTGAGTGTAAAGAGATCTGAAGGTAGGAGCTCTTTGAGCATTCAGAACCTGTAAAAATCACTTAATCCTTCTGTTTTGGAGTCCACTGCACCCACACTTATGCTGATAAATCAATTACACAATACAGAGAAGTGCATAGCTCATAAGCATATCAGTCAACCTAATATTTCAAATATATCACTGAGTGGTCCAAGAAGATTTACCCTTCAGATACTGTCTCATCTCTACTTTCTTCCCTTCTGTGTCTTGAAGACTACTCCATTATCTCTCTGTCTGCTGTGAAAACGTATGATGAAAATATACATTTTGGTTTCTGATTTTATATATTTCTCCTGAATGAGTCTCATATATTTTTCATTCCTAAAATAAAACATACTGATTGTTTTTGGATATGGTTTCATAATTAATTTTCTCTAAACCTTGTTTTCATAGTTAAACATTTCCTTAACCCATGAATCTTTTCTCTTACGACAACTGCCCTTATTTCATCTTAACTTATTCATGTTTCTTTCAAATTTCTGTGGCTCACATATTTTATCTCTGCTTCCTAGCTTTTATGTCTATAATCAGTAT
>NW_022936748.1:0-590 GCF_012274545.1 Fukomys damarensis | reverse complement strand
CCACATCAGCCTGGAGGAGTGGAGGCTGCTAATTGTCCTTGTCCTGTCCCCTTGCCTGGGCTGTAGCCATAGCTGACAGGCCAAGTGGGCCCCTTATGCCTGAGGAGGCTGGAGATGATCCCCTTCCTCCACCAACCTGGGAAGGGGTCTGTGGGGTCCCCTCTTGGCTTCAGAGAACAATTATTTGGGCAAGTGGCTGCTTAGAACCCCCAACCTCCAGCAGGGAGGGGCAGGCTGTGCCTGCTAGAGGGGTGCACGGCCCAGCGGGGGGCTGGGCCTTACTAGGGAGGGGAAGGGGGCACTTGTGGGTGGGGGGCCCCAGAACAGGGTGGACACTGGATCTCTGGGGTGAGAGCCAGGAATGGGGGACTGTGACTCCGAGGGAGCCCCAACCCAGCCACTCTTGCTGGTCGAGCAGGCAGCTTTGGTGCCCAGTGTTTCTTCACATGCTCTGCGGCTAACTGCCCTCGACTCCCACCTGGTCCCCCGCCTGGAGGCCCTTTGATAGGGAGGTCCATGGGCTCAGGCTTGGGACTCTGCCTGCCCTCCATGTCCCTCTCTGACCTGCACTTGGGCAGATCCCGTGCAGC
>NW_022936747.1:0-1420 GCF_012274545.1 Fukomys damarensis | reverse complement strand
TCTCTTCACCTCCAGGCTAGGGGCCAGAAGACCTGAGAACTGGGCCCACCCAAACCCCCTCGCTCCCACTGCCATTGCAGAGGCCCACCTGCCCCTCCTGAAGGCCGGTACACCTGAAGCCGTAACTGGGCAGGCTCTTCAAGCTCCTGGGTCTCAAACTCAGCTGTAGTGAGGAAGGCTTCACGGCTTGGGCTCAAGCCAGAGAACACCATGACCTGGTGGACAGAGGGCCACCTCAGTTCCAGAGAACCCACCCCAGGGCCTGGACTCCTTGGTCCCAAATAGCAGGACAGAGGAGAGCAGGGACCTTCCTGAGGCCACCACAGGCATGATTTTTGTGTCACCTGGGAGGAAAATTCAGATTAAATTCATCTGTGTGAGCCCTACTGTAGTTTTACTCCTGGTCCCTTCCTACAGTCTTTTTTTTTAATTTCATTTTTATTAGTACACGTTTATAATACACTTTTTACATTCATCACAGGGTGTTGGTACGTGTAAGAACACATCTTCATTCTTATTATGTACCCCCTACTGTGGTTTTAAAAATAATTAAAACAGTTAGCAAACCTTTTCGAGTATCCAAACTCAACCCCAAACCCACTTTTAAAAAGTCCCAACACTGCGATTAAACCTGAATACCGACTAGCCTCGCAAAAGCTCATGACATCACTGTCTTGCGACATCATCTCCCTGTACCACCACTCCTTTCCAAGCACGAGTGTGGTGCCCATGTGACCACTGACCGCTAGGGCAGTGCTGGGGCGACTTGACTGGCCCGGCAATGGAAGGGCGCCGAGCACCTGCTGTGCCACGTATTCACGTGCCATGGGTTCACCACGACTGACCCAGAGCAAGAGCTAGGAAAGCAGTAGTTCTTCCAAATAATGGGATTAGATGCTTTTCACTGCTGCCCTACATGGAGTTTCCAAGTTATCCATGCTGGTCATTAAAACTGAAACAATCTCCCCAAAGCCAAGCTGTTCCCTTTTTTGGTTGGGTGGTTTGTTAGTTTTGAGACAAGGTCTTGCTATATAGCCCAGGATGACCTCAAACTCACAGTGATCTCTGTGCCTCAGCCTCCCAAGTGCTGGGATTACAGGTGTGTACACCACCATGCCTGGCTGCCAACTTGTTTCTTTTTTTCTTTTTTTAAGAGTAGGAAAAATTTACTGAGGGAAAGCTTCTGCCTAAGAGATGGAAGGGGGACCGGAAAGTGGGTAGCCCACTGCCAACTTGTTTCTTAAAGACACACAATAGCAGGGTAAGGCAAGACCCTGGAGGGGGATGCCCTCCGGAACACAGAGGGGCCAGCCTACCTCCACGGGATGCCGGGGTGGCACGAGGCCTTCCTGTGGTGTCAGCAGAATCAGGGGCCCCTGCAGGCCCCCATCAGGCACTCCCATGAGGAAGTTCTCAGCAT
>NW_022936746.1:0-641 GCF_012274545.1 Fukomys damarensis | reverse complement strand
CTCTGCTGAGTGCTTTTGTGCTCAACCCTCAAACTGAATATTTCTGCAAGGATACAGATTTCTGGAGGTCTGTGTGCACTCATGGCAGTTAGGGACTCTCTTAGGCCTTCAGGGCTTTTCTGGTACAAGTGCATCACAACACTGTTTCAGTCTCTGCCATGCAGAGACGTACATACACAGGGGAATACAGTTGTACTCCATTTAAGATGTCTACTTAACTGGTTGGTAACCTCACAGAGTTTCAGCACTATTCTCTGTGGAATACTTCATATTCAGGAAACACACTTCTTTGGTTTCAAAGTGCTAAGCTGGGAAAGAAGCTGTTTCCTGGCAAAAACTGCAGTTTATACCACAGAAGCACTCTATAGAGTGCGTTTGTGTTCCTACTTGTACTTGAAACAATCTCCCATATACAGATTTCTGAAAGCTTGTGTGCACTCAGACCAGCTAGGCAATCTCTTAGGCCTTAAGAACATTTCTGGCACAAGTGCCTCACAACAGTGTTTCAATCTCTGCCAGGCAGAGACCTACAAAAAAAAAAAAAAGAAACACAGTTGTACTGCATGTAAGATCTGGATTTCACTGGTAAACTGACAGAGTTGCAGCACCTTTCTATGTGGAGTACTTCCCATTCAGGAAAC
>NW_022936745.1:0-303 GCF_012274545.1 Fukomys damarensis | reverse complement strand
ACTCAGAAAAATACCTTTGATAACCACCTCTGTCTTTGGAGAGTGGGTCCAAAGACTTTCACAGTCAGGAGGTCTGAGAGTGCAGGGGGGGGCTTATGGGGGTTCAGGGGTGCCCGCGTGGCTACGTTCCCGGCGTTTGAGCGATGGCGACTGGGTCGGGAGCCGGCGTGGTTCTCCTTCCCGTGGTGGATCCGGGCCTAGGCTACTTCCCGGTGCTTCTACTGTAATAATTTTTTATAGTTTCTCTATTTGTTCTTTTTTTTGTTTATTTGTTTGTTTTTTGAACAAGGGACTGAACTCAGG
>NW_022936744.1:0-268 GCF_012274545.1 Fukomys damarensis | reverse complement strand
GTAGTTCTTCTCTAAATGTCTTGTAAAATTCAGCAGTGAATCCCTCAGGGCCTGGGCTTTTCTCTGTTGGTAAATTTTTAATTACATTTTTAATTTCACTGATTGTGATTGGGATGTTTAAAATGTTTTTAACTTCTTCGTTCAACTTTGGTAATTCATAAGTATCTAAAAATCTGTTCATTTCTTCTGCGTTTTCCATTTTGTCAGAGTACAGGTTCTCAAAGTAGGTGTTCATGATCCTCTGGATTTCTTTTGAATCTGTTGTGAC
>NW_022936743.1:0-215 GCF_012274545.1 Fukomys damarensis | reverse complement strand
GTCCGCCCACTGACCACATTCACCCCTCCATGAGCAGGCATCACCCCACACATTCCTCTGTTACCACCCCTCACCACACCCAGGAGAAAACACACACAAATGTGCAATTCTTACACCCCCACAATACTCCACGCATGGGACCCACAGCCTATCACAGACTCCTAACCACAGCCCCCCAAGTATCCTTATATCTTCCCTCCCATTTTCTCTGAAAA
>NW_022936742.1:0-427 GCF_012274545.1 Fukomys damarensis | reverse complement strand
GAATATTCTCTCCCAGGTCTGGTATAACATTTCTACTTGCTTATCCTTACACCAAGAGATCCACTGGTTTGTAGCTGAATTTGACATTAAAAGAGAGTCTGTCAAAGACTGATGTGGAACTCTGCCCAATTCCTTCATATTTAGACAATAGGGAAAGGGAAAATATAAATCTACTATAAATTATCATGACCAATCCACAAAACAGCAGCAGGAGGAAATGGAGTACAAGCTGAACCCTGGGTGGGCTCCAGCACAGATCTGAATCTTAGTATCATTCATTCTCTGTGCTTAAAGAACTGCCATGCTGGCTCCTACCTCTCAGGATAGCCAATTTCTGTTTGGCTAAGCTACGGCCAAAGATGAGTGATAGCGTTTTCTGGCAAGAGTGATCTCTCTCTCCCCGACAATGCTGTCATTCAATTTATTA
>NW_022936741.1:0-237 GCF_012274545.1 Fukomys damarensis | reverse complement strand
CTTCTAACAGTGACTGTGGGTAGACAAGGGGAGCACATTTTGGTGGAAAAGGGAGGAGAAGAAATCCCTTCTATGAAGGGTGGAGAGAGCTCTCCTGGCACAAGAAATAACAAAATGGACAGGACAGGGAGAGTAAGGGCATTGGAATGGAGAGTGACACCCAGAAGTGGAGACAGACAGTGGCACCAGGTGAAGATCAAGGGGAAGCCAAAGGTCAGCCATCCAAGTCCTCAAAGG
>NW_022936740.1:0-756 GCF_012274545.1 Fukomys damarensis | reverse complement strand
CCTTTACATAATCCATCTTGGTTCTTATTTTTCCCCATTCCCCTGCCTTCCCTTCAACCCCTCCACCCTTCCTTATCTACAAAGACTTTATTTCCATTTTTTTTCTTCTTATATTAATTCCATTCCCCTCTTTCTTTTCCCCTACAACTCCCACTTCCCTTCCACTTTGTACCTTTTCTTCCTATTTCACATTATCTATTATACCTTTTAGTCCTTATTTATACTTTCCATTTCTCACACCAGAGAAACTGTTTGGTATTTACACATATATGTCCTATTTATTTCACTTAAGAATATCACCTCAATGTGCATCTGTCTAGCTATATATGTCTCTAGTTTCTCATTTCTTGTGGCCGAGTAGTACTCTATTAAAAAAAAAAACACACACACATTTTGTCTATCCAGTCTCCTGTTGATGGGCGTTTGGGCTGCTTCCAAGTTTTAGCTATCACAAATTATGCTGCTATGAACATAGGTGCACATATATCATTGTGGTATGATTTTTTTAATTCAGTGTTTATTTGCTATTTCTACTTCTTTGTCTGAGAAATGTCTGTTCATTTCAGATGCCCTTTTTGGACTGGGTCTTTAAATTTGGGAGGTCTGGTTTTTTTTAGTTCTTTTTATACTCTAGATGGTAGACCTTTGCGGAAGAGCTGGTGAAAAGTTTTTCTCACATTGTGGAGTGTCTCAACAGTATTGGTCATTTCTCTTGCTGTGCAAAAGCTTTTGAATAACAAGACATCCCACTTGTTG
>NW_022936739.1:0-234 GCF_012274545.1 Fukomys damarensis | reverse complement strand
CACACAACAGACTTTTCAACACAAACCCTCAAGGCCTTCCAAGAAAACCAAGTTCAGAACACACAGCAACATTAGAAACTTGAGTGCAAGGAGGGACACAGAGGGCTTCTATTACGGTACACAGGACACAATTCTGGACTACATGTGACAATAAAAAGATGAAGATCGAGATGAGTGACCATGACCTCCTTTGACTTGGAGTTAATACTTTCCCCTGGCTTTCGTCCTTTCTCA
>NW_022936738.1:0-202 GCF_012274545.1 Fukomys damarensis | reverse complement strand
TCTGCACTTGAGATTGTGTGTGTCCTGTTACACATGCAAGACAAACCTCATTTATTTTGTAGTATTGTCCCTTTGGGCTTGAAATAGTGATCACAGTTTTACCTGTACAGACTCTTCAGTTTAAATTAAGATTCTACCACTTGAAGTAAATAAGTCAACTGATTATTTTATACACACAACTGAACTACAGGTAGATGTTGCT
>NW_022936737.1:0-949 GCF_012274545.1 Fukomys damarensis | reverse complement strand
GTATCTAAAAACCCCTGAAATTTATTTCTAATAATCCAGTTGGAGGCTCGAGCTCTTAAACAAATTCCTAAGCCTTACTTGTAAGGAAATCACAAACCAAGTAAGAGAAAGAATATCCAAATCGCTTGTTCCCTTTAAACCACATCATAGGTTCCATGGGGGAAATACTTGGAAGTTGGGAGCGGTCGGTTTGGCAGTGAACCGTTTTTTGACTATTTAAGTTTAAAGTTAAAAATGGTCAAAATTTGGTCTGAGTACTTTTGCACTTTGTCTTGCTTCCTGACTTTCCTTGACCCCCTAAGCATCCAGATCTTTCAGCACTGTGCTTCTGGTAATTACCCAGCCCCTTTTGCCATTCTTATGCTCACTGAGAAATGTAGGGAAAGACGCCAAGTAAACTATTGTAATTCACACGAAGATGAGAGCAAGTGATATAGAAACCTCTTAATCTGCCCCAGCCCTCAATTCCTTCCACGACATGGAGATCTGCACTGTTAAAATTTCAGCTAGTTCCACAAGTATGGTGTAAAAAGCATTTTCATGCAGGGTTAGAGAGGGATTTTTGTGTGTTTGTTTCTTAAAACAGATTTTTCCAGTATAATGCTGGGATATTTGTGATTCTTTTCAATGGAAATCTAATCTGAGGTTCTGCTTTATTTAGCAGAAAGAATGTGAGTTTTCTAAACTCTCACTTAAAGGAATTTTCACCCATTTCAAAAGGAGGGAGCAGTATTTTACTTAGGGTGGGTATTGATATCGCTGAAATGCTGCTCTACAAATAAGCTGTATTTAATTAATTCATGTTCAAAGACAATTATTAGATTTAAGCCCTAGCACTGCAAATAATGGACAAGTTATTAGCAGTAATAAGAGTTGTTTTGTATAAAATCACCTCATCTGATATTCAGATTGTAGCTCATCTGTTGAGAAAGCTTGCATCCCCCTCCCC
>NW_022936736.1:0-277 GCF_012274545.1 Fukomys damarensis | reverse complement strand
AAGAAATGTGAGTCAAAGAGTTATAAATTGAGGCTTACATACCTTTAAATGGAAAAAGAGAACAGCAGAAAAGACACTATGGAAAGATGAATGACCCTGCGGGAAGTTAAATTAGTCCTAAGGAGAATAAAAGGGAAATATGATAGTTTGAGCCCTTAGGATGAAGGTATGATAGTTTCATCATAACATTTGTTCAGGAAACTTCTCATCCCAGGGCCTTTGGTAACAGGAACCTATCCCCTCACCCTCCTTGCCCATATGGGAAAAGCCTCTCTTA
>NW_022936735.1:0-217 GCF_012274545.1 Fukomys damarensis | reverse complement strand
GTCTTTGAGACAGGGTCTTGCTGAGTTGCTCAGGGTGGCCTCTAGTTTGCAACCCTCCTGCCTCAGCCTCCTAAGTAGCTGGGATCAGAGGTATGTACCACCATGCCTGGCGTGTGGATCAGTTTTAATGGTTTTAGCAATGGGAATTTAGTTCAGATGTTTTAATTCTACTCAAATCCTAGGGAGTTTGTTTAAATATTAAGAACTTCTGAGTAAA
>NW_022936734.1:0-736 GCF_012274545.1 Fukomys damarensis | reverse complement strand
AGCTATCACTCTACTGGGTATCCTTCCAAAGGAATGAAAAGAATCATGCTACAGTGGTATATGCGCACCCATGTTTGTAATAACTAAAAGTTTGAAACAGCCCAACTCCCTATCAACTGGAGACTGGATAAAGATGTGTTTTTTTCCTATAAAATGGAGTACTACTCAGCCACAAAGAACAAGAAACTAGACATTTATAGCTAAATGGCTGCATATAGAGACCTTACTCTTAAGTGAAATAAAGAGGCCCCACATGTGTAAATTCTGAATAGTTATTTTGGTGTTAAAAACTGAAAGTGTAAATAAGGTTCTAATGGTATAATTGATAATGTGAAATAGGAAGAAAAGTTTCAAAGGAGTAGGTGAATAGGGAAGAGTAGAGGAAGGGGAAAAAGAGAAAAGAAAAAAAACATGAGAAAAGGAAAAAAGTTGAAGCAAAGTCTTTGTAAATAGGGAAGAGTGGAGGGGTGAAGGGAGTTCAGGGGAATGGGGAAAAATAAGAACCAAGACACATCATGTAAAGGTACAACATCTCAATGATGAGTGTAACTATACTATACACCTGAAAAGTGCCAATAACCTTAAAGGAAAAAAAGTCATATGAAACCAGAAGAGATATAGAATAACAAATGCAATTCTGGGTAACAATGGCAAGGCAGGGGGCATCGGGATTCCAGACTTCAGTATATTACAAAGGTATAGTGATTAAAACAGCAAAGTATTGGGAGGAGGATTT
>NW_022936733.1:0-1173 GCF_012274545.1 Fukomys damarensis | reverse complement strand
GAACTCTGCATACTTGGGGATAGGTTCAGTTTGTCGTTAGAACCCAAATGCACTTTGCAGAGGTCTTCTGCGGTTTAAAGTGCAGTTTTCCCCAGGAAAGAGCTTCTCTCGCTGCTTAGCCATGTAAAGCGAATGCGGTCAGTTTCATGAATGTGAAGTACGCCACAGAGAAAGGTGCTGCAACCCTTTGAGTTTAGCAGTGAAGTCCGACTCTTATGTGGCGTACAACTTTATTCCTTTTTGTTTGTAGTTCTCTGCCTGGCAGAGATTGAAGCACTGTTGTGAGGCCCTTTTAGCAGAGAAGCCCTTCAGGCCTAACAGAGTGCCTAGCAACTCTGAGTGCACACAAGCCTCCAGGACTCTGTATACTTGGGGATAGGTTCAGTTTGACATTAGAACCCAAACCCACTTTGCAGAGCGCTTCTGCCATTTAAAGTGCAGTTTTCCCCGGGACACAGCTTCTCTCGCCGCTTAGCCATTTAAAGCGAAAGCGGTCAGTTTCACGAATGTGAACTACTCCACAGAGAATGGTGCTGCAACTCTGTGAGTTTACCAGTGAATTCCACCTCTTATGTGGAGTACAACTGTATTCCTTTTTGTTTGTAGGTCTGTGCCTGGCAGAGATTGAAACACTGTTGTGAGGCCGTTTTAGCAGAGAAGCCCTTCAGGCCTAAGAGAGTGCCTAGCAGCTCTGAGTGCACACAAGCCTCCAGAATTCTGCATACTTAGGGATAGGTTCAGTGTGACGTTAGAAACCAAACGCACTTCGCAGAGGGCTCCTGTGGTTTAAAGTGCAGTTTTCCACGGGAAACAGCTTCTCTCGCCACTTAGCCATATAAAGCCGAAGCGGTCAGTTTCATGAATGTGAACTACTCCACAGAAAGGTGCTGCAACTCTGTGAGTTTTCCAGTGAAGTCCACCTCTTATGTGGAGTACAACTGTATTCCTTTTTGTTTGTAGGTCTCTGCCTGGCAGAGATTGAAACACTGTTGTGAGGCCGTTTTAGCAGAGAATCCCTTCAGGCCTAAGAGAGTGCCTAGCAGCTCTGAGTGCACACAAGCTTCCAGAACTCTGCATACTTGGGGATAGGTTCAGTTTGAAGTTAGGACCCAAACGCACTTTGCAGAGGGCTTCTGCCGTTTAAAGTGCCGTTTTCCCCGGGAAACAGCTTCT
>NW_022936732.1:0-316 GCF_012274545.1 Fukomys damarensis | reverse complement strand
TTATGTACTGTACGTAGGTACCAATGTTTCACAGTACACTCTGTAAACACACACAATCATCTGTCCATCAAAATTGAGGTTGCTTATGACAGTCAAGATGCAATCAGCAAAGACAGGTAGGTTCCCTGGGAGTATCTACTTGGGAAAGGGTGCAAGGCCTGTTGATCTGGGCCATGACCATTGAGTTGTAGCGACCATTCGTCCAGCTGGACAGTGTTTTCTGTATGGTCTGAGCCTGCATTTGTGTTGCTATAACTTCCACATCCCCATTAAAGAGACAACTTTGAGAAGCAGGGCCGCATCACCCCAGCAATAG
>NW_022936731.1:0-206 GCF_012274545.1 Fukomys damarensis | reverse complement strand
CAGGTGGTGTTCCAGTGGGGACAAGGTTCTGGGGACCTGGAACTAGCTTTGCTGCAGCAAGGGGCAATTGGGATAAAGGATGCCTCATTCCCAGTCTAGTAAGACCTCAGAGTCTGAAGCTTAGAATGGAGGCTCTGGCAACGAGAGCTGATTCTGACCACTTCTAACCAGATCTCACCCCAATTCCACCCAATTTCAGGGCTCCC
>NW_022936730.1:0-240 GCF_012274545.1 Fukomys damarensis | reverse complement strand
ACCCTGCCTGCACTCACTGGACAAATGAGCAGGGCAAAGCCACTGAGTAAGAACGCCCTACCCCCCGACTTCAAAGAGCAGAAGGTTGAGCAGCAAATCACCACACAGCGAGCCTAAATTCAATCTTACCTGCCTCCTGCAGAATGACTAGGACCAGTTAGCAGCACAGAGAGCCACCACTCATATCATTCTGCATGCAGCAAGATTGGGGACTAGTTAGCCACACAGAGAGCCAGCTCT
>NW_022936729.1:0-205 GCF_012274545.1 Fukomys damarensis | reverse complement strand
CTAGGTTTAGGGTAAGATTTGTGTTAGGTCTAGGGTTAGAATTTGGGTTAGACCTTGTATTAGAGCTACTGCTAGATTTAGGGTTAGATCTAAGGCTAGGGCTAGGGTTAATGTTAGGGTTAGTTATAGTGTTGTGGTTAGGGTTGGGTTTTGTTTAGTTTTATGGTTTGGGTTAGTGTTAGGGTTAATGTTTTCATAAGGTTTA
>NW_022936728.1:0-211 GCF_012274545.1 Fukomys damarensis | reverse complement strand
TTGATGATTTTTAAACAAAAGATACTGATCAGTTTCCTCTTTTGTTCTCCGTCCAGCTGATAAATATGACTCATTCAACTGAGACAAAGGCAAAAATTAGGAAATTGACCCAAACAGTGTCTAAAGCAGCACTATGCCCCACAAAAGGAAGCAAACACACCTGAGACTTAAAATCACATTTCATTCACCAGCTTGTCATGACCAAGCAGGG
>NW_022936727.1:0-221 GCF_012274545.1 Fukomys damarensis | reverse complement strand
AAATGAGAGCACATATGAAACAAGATGGGGTTCACATTAGTTTTTATGCTTAGAATCTCCAGCAGTTTTTAGAAACAAAAACTTGTTGGTCTAGCTCTGGGAGGCTTAAAGACCCACACCATTCCCATGCAGTGAGGGGAGTATGCTCCTGGGATGGCTGAAAAATCAATCTTTGTGACCGACTCACACAATCATTGGCCTCACTGGCTAAGCAAAAACTC
>NW_022936726.1:0-255 GCF_012274545.1 Fukomys damarensis | reverse complement strand
TCTAAGTAACTCAGCGGGCTCAGAAACTCTTAACCACTGCTGCTGATTTGCCTGGGCTCAGAGCTTCCCTTCTCATAGTGGAGATTCTGACTTATGCAGACTCCTTGGAGGCACATGGTAAATGAGACAGACAGTAGGAGAGATGGGCAGAATCTGGCCTTTGGCAACTTCGGATTTTCCAATGAGCACAGACTGGGAAGCCTAAGATGCTAAGAACCAGTGAGGGAGGACTATATAAACCAACAAGAAGTCCAA
>NW_022936725.1:0-294 GCF_012274545.1 Fukomys damarensis | reverse complement strand
TGGCAGCTATGTAACATGAAGATTTAATTTGTTCCTTGCTAACAGACTTACCTTGCAGTGTTTAGCTGGTGGTGAATAATGCTGAATTGAAGTTTCCACATCACTTCTTAGTAACGCCCTATGGGAGTCAGACAAGGTCCTAAATCAGTGGGCCCTTGCTAACTAAAGATAATGGGCATTTTGCAGACTGTTAACTATTCTCTTGTCCCAGACAATTTAAATCATCCTGAATCATGGGCTTGGATATCAAGGTTGATTAAAATGTTCCCATGGGACTGTCCTTTCTTCTCCTTG
>NW_022936724.1:0-333 GCF_012274545.1 Fukomys damarensis | reverse complement strand
TGTCTTGACTCTTGTGAATGGTATAATAAACACAGGAGCACAGATATCTCTATGAGGTACCGATTTCACTTCATGAGGGAGAAAGACCCAACAGAGACATAACTGGATCATATGGTAGCTCTATTTTACTTTTTGAGGCACCTTCATACTGTTTTCCATAATGGATGTACCAATTTATATTCACTCCAATAGTGTGGAAGCGTTCCTCTTTCTCTACATCCTGGTCAATATTGTTGTCTTTTGACTTTTTGTTAATTATCATTTGATCAGCTATGAATTATTTAGATTTTTATTTGCATTCCCTTGATGATTAGAGATGTTAAACATATTTTC
>NW_022936723.1:0-219 GCF_012274545.1 Fukomys damarensis | reverse complement strand
GAATTGCCCCCCTTTCTCTTTCTGTGGAAACCCTGCCCATTGGTATTAGTCAGTTCTGGCTTCCATAACAAAATACCACAGACTAAAGAATAAAAATTCATTGTCTCATAGCCGTGGGGGCTGGAAGTCCAGGATCAAGGCGGTAGAAAATTCAGGTTTTGGTGAAGGCTGTCTTCCTTGTCTCCTTGACGGTCACCTTCTCATATTTCTTCACATGGC
>NW_022936722.1:0-515 GCF_012274545.1 Fukomys damarensis | reverse complement strand
TTCCTGTATGTTGTATTAGCATTTTTGTTTATTTGTAAAAACTGTCTGATTTCTTCTTTAATTCCTCTATGATCCATTGATTGTTCAGGAGAGTGTTATTCAATTTCCATGTGTTTGTGAAGCTCCTACAGTTTCTTATGCTATTGATCTCCAGCTTTACTACACTATGATCTGATAATATACTGTGAATAATTTCAATTCTTTTGCATTTATTCAAACCTGTTTTGTGAGCTAGTATGTGATCTATATTGGAGAATGACCCATCTGCAGCTGAAAAGAATATATATTCTGATTTTGTGGGGTGGAACACTCTATAGACATCTAATAACTTCATACATTCAAAAGCTTGGTTCAGTTCTAGTATTTCATTGTTGATTTTTTGCCTAGATCATCTGTCTATTTGTGATAGTGGGTTATTCAGATCCCCTACTACAATTGTATTAGTGGTTAATTGGCTTTTCATGTTACTTAATATTTGTTTTATATAGTTGGGTGCATTTATATTTGGTGCATAT
>NW_022936721.1:0-608 GCF_012274545.1 Fukomys damarensis | reverse complement strand
TATCTTTCCTCCACTGAGGATGGTCAGCTCCTTTGTCAAAGATGAGGTACCTGAGTACATCTGTGTTTGTTTTTGTGTCTTCCAGTCTGTTCCACTAATCCTCAGGCCTGTTTCTTTGCCAGTACCATGCTGTTTTTATCACAGTGGCTTTGTAGTAGTTTCAAATTGGGAATTGTTATATCCACTGCCATATGTCTGTTGCCTAAGATGGCTTTTGCTATTCTAGGTCTCTTATGACTCCAAAGGAATTTTTGGATTCTTTTTTCTAGTTCTGTGAAATATAGTGTTGGAATTTCAATTGGCATTGCATTGAATGTATATAGCAGTTTTGGTAGTATGGCCATTTTCACTATTTTGATTCTTCCTACGCAGGAGCAGGGGATATCTTTCCATTTTTTTATATCTTCTTCAATTTCTTTTTTCAGAGTGCTGTAGTTTTCAGTATAGAGATCTTTTGCTTCTTTTGTTAGATTGATTCCTAGATACTTCATTTTTTGGGATGCTATTATAAAAGGAATTTTTTCCCTTATTTCTCTCTTAGTGATTCTGTTATTTGTGTATAAGAAAGCTATTGATTTTTGGGTGTTCACCTTGTATCCAGATACTCT
>NW_022936720.1:0-206 GCF_012274545.1 Fukomys damarensis | reverse complement strand
TGGAATGATAGAAATGGACTGTCTCATGTTACAGCACATATCAGTCATTTCTACTCTTATAAAATAAAACTCCCATAATATTGTATGTATTGAAATCATAATTCACTCACTCCATTTAGGTTAAATGTAATAAATTAATATGTGAATTTCATATAATCTGTTCATTTGGTTGTTTCCAATTATATTTTTCTCAATTTGAACTAAAA
>NW_022936719.1:0-228 GCF_012274545.1 Fukomys damarensis | reverse complement strand
AGGTTTCAGGGACTAGGCTAGAGAGATCTTGGGACACAGGGAGATCATTATTCAGTCTACCCACCAGCCATCATCATTCTAGAGTAAGATTCTCTGAGCCATTTTCCAGATAACTTCAATCAGATTAGGGAAATTAGTTGAACTAGCAGAAATTATCAACTCATGCAGTATTGAGTTAAAATTGATTATTGTTTTAAGCTACTAGGTTCTAGAGTGCCTCATTATGCA
>NW_022936718.1:0-364 GCF_012274545.1 Fukomys damarensis | reverse complement strand
CACAGTATAAATTCTAGGAAAATTACACATAATATTTTTGGGTGGGTACTGGGAATTGAACTCGGGTCCTTGTGCTTGTGGGGCAGGAGGCAGAACAACTGAGCTAAATCCCCAGTCCCGAAACATAAATTTTTAAAGTTTTTTTTTAAATTTAAAAACTCTAGGAGCATTCCTATGATTTTATTTTGTGGTTCTCTAGTGCATATCGCAAATATTGGCAAGTGAAAAACACCATAACCCTCAAAGAAGTCAAGTATCTTATCCAAAGTTTACAGAATGGCATTCTATATACATTACAATGAAATGAAGCATTACATAAACACATAGGAAGCTGGAGCCTGGCCGCCTATGTTATCAGACAAGG
>NW_022936717.1:0-243 GCF_012274545.1 Fukomys damarensis | reverse complement strand
CATCTTGTGTAAACAGTCTACACAATCCTTCAAGTGTTTATTTACACAAGTAGTTTTTTTTTTCTCATTGAGTTTATTGGTACTTTTTAGGTACACAGTACAGTTACTTTAATGCTTGGGATCTTTTACCTTTACATGACAGGTCTTGTTTGTCATTTTTTTCCCCTTACCCCTGCCTTCCCAATTTACACAAGTAGTTTTAATTATATAAGTATTTGGAAAACTGCAAGAAAAATCACACTT
>NW_022936716.1:0-666 GCF_012274545.1 Fukomys damarensis | reverse complement strand
TAACTTTAGGTATTGACTGAATCAGCCCTATCTCCATTGAAGGCCTCACTAGCTATTTGTACTTCTGTTTGAATTTCTTGGTTCTTTTCTTTTTCTAATTCTGGGTAAGCATAAAGGAAAGAAAGTTCTTTTGCTTCACCAAATCTCCTTTAAAAATTGTTTGTATTTTTTTTAATGGAACCCAATCCCTTAAGCCTTTAGAAGTAACCTCCACTGAGCTCAGTAAACCATTTCCAACGTGGCAGCTTCTAATCCAAGAGAGTTCAGAAGACAGATGCTAAACAACCACCGATTGCATCCCAGGACATTTGCTGGAAAGTCTCAGAGCTCTGCGAACTAGAGATGTGATCAGCTAATCCTGACTCTATTTTTGTGTGTGCTCTGCTAGCTGGCCTGACGGTGCAATTAGCATTCTCCCTGGTGTTGATTCTGTTGAAATATATTGGGCCCATCAATCACCCACTTTCCAACTCATCTGTCTGGATCAGTCAATTACAAAGTTATTTTTGAGCCACTAGGATTCTTGTGAAACAGACACAAGAAGGAGCTAAACTCATTTCAGGTTTGACCTCTGTGGCTGGGATCTGAGAAGGCTCAGTTTGCTTACACTTCAGGCCATCCAATCCAATCTGGCCTGTAGAATAGAAAGGCCACTGGCTTAATTGG
>NW_022936715.1:0-1803 GCF_012274545.1 Fukomys damarensis | reverse complement strand
TAAATAAATAAATAAATAAATAAATAAATAAATAAATAAATACAGACCCTCATTATTGCTCAATTCCATGCTTGCAAATTCATCTTCTCACCAAAATTTATCTGTAACCCTAAAGTCCAAATATTTGAGTTATTCTACACACACGTTTCCAGCCTGAAGTCAAGGCCATACCTACAACTCTCCTCAACAAATGTCCTTTTAGGCAGCCTTTTTTGATGCCACCTTTTGTTTTTCTTTTTCTTTTTGTGGCATTTTTGAGCCTCTTGGTAGTGACTTTGTTATTTAAAACAGCCTCCAAGCATCCAGTGTTAAGTGGGGTCTTTCGTTCCCAAGTTCAAGAAGGCCATGATGTGTCTCAAAGAAAAAATATGTGCATCAGATAAGCTTCACTAGGTATGAGTTATTATGCTGTCACCCAGAAGCTTGATGGTGAGTCAAACAATATACATCAAACAAGGTAACTCTAAACAAAAACACATAAAACAAGTCATGTATTGACCAGCTGACAAAAATGCTATGACCGCGGTCTCATAAGAATCTAACCCAGAATTACTCCCCTAAAAGGCTGTGGTTCTATATTCACTAATCTGGTGTCCACAGTGAAACAACAGGGCCTAACTCCCACAAATAATGATAATTAAGTCCTTATCAGTGGGGTGAGGGTCCTCGGGATTATTTTATAACTCTGGGGTCGCCTATTAATGTTATAGAACACCTCCAAGACCTGTGTCTATCCTTTCTTGCCAGACTTCAAGGATATTCTAAAATCTTTCTGTAGCTCTGTAAAATGTGTTGCTGGCCTTCTAGACTCAACATTCTCTACCTCTCTTGACAGCATCTGACTAATCTATGCTTATCATCTTTGAATAGGGCCAGTTACAAAATAATTTTCCTTGAGTTCCCAGGTAGCTTCAGTCCCTTCGTCTGCTCTTGCTCACACAAGAACTGCATTTCTTTTGTGGGCACCTCTATATTTACATCTGTCAGTGAATTCTACCTACCTTTTTGCCTGTTTAAAATGCCTTCTTCAATACCCAGCTGCCAAAAGTTCCCTATTTTAAACTCTGCAATATGAGTATTTTCCCCAATATCATTCAAGGAGCCTTTACAAACACCTGATTAGATCCTAAGACTCCAAGTTCATTTTTTTTTCTTTTTTTTGTACCAAAGATCGAACTCGGGACCTTGCACTTGCAAAGCAGGCACAACACCACTGAGCTAAATACCCAGCCCTCCAAGTTCAGTTTCACGCTGATTTTTAAGGATCTTATTATGGAAAATGTCAAATATATACAGAATATACAATGAATCCCGTGAGTGCATCGATGATCTGCAACAATTACCAATATTTTGCCAGTCTTCTTCATCTATTCCTTCTCTTTTTGTCCTATTTTGCTAGTATATCTTAGAGCAAAACAAATATAATGTGTCTTTTTATTTAAAAGAACTTTTGTGTGCGTTTATAACAGAATTGTTTGAACATAACCACAATGCCATTAACAAATCTTACAAAATCTGTACGTTCTGATCCTCAAGAATGCCCTATGTATTGAAATTTTTGTTATCATCTCAAAAGCTACACGGTCCCCATACAGCATATCACTGAGACCCGTTTTGATGCTGACTAATGCAGAGAGATTAGCTCTAAATGAGTTTGTAACAAGGCAATGGCTCACTCAACTAAGAGAATTAAATTGAAGGACTGGCCCCAAAAAAGTAGAAAACTAGAACTATTCAGGAACATCACGAAGCAGGGCAAGGCCCAGAAAGTATCCACAGAACTAAGAACTTGAGCAAAAAAAA
>NW_022936714.1:0-1414 GCF_012274545.1 Fukomys damarensis | reverse complement strand
TGAACTCATGAAATATTTAACAAATTTGAAATGCAATGTTTCACATATAAAATTTAATAGTTAAAAGTCTTGCAGTAAATATTACACAAAGCCATGCAAATTCTGAAAATTTTTCTTCACTGTTTGTAAGGCATATTTTAACAATATTTACATTAAAATACTTTATGTAGATTACTGTCAATAGAATCACTATTTAAAAAGATAAGAATACACTGTAAATGTATGGATCATGCCTAGAATAAGTATATTTCTTCTATAACAATGGAAGGCTAATAATTTTTAAATTTTTACTTAAATGAAACCTGTTTTAGTTTAAGTAATGCCACATAGTGTACATAATGACGTTTCATAATTTAATCACAGGAAAGTGCTCCTGCCATCGTAGAAACACAATATTTCTGCCAAGAGCACAAATACAATTATGAATGCAAGACTGAGGCATGAGACAATGTTACATATAATTATGTTGCACAGGATGATAACTTCTTTTGAAATTCCTTCATTTGGAAAATTTAGTTGAAAATACTAGAAAATCATTATCTTTGTGATTTATTTTATGATTTTGTTAGTATTCCCTGAAATCAGCTTTCCTTTTTTAAAATTCATAGAGCAGTATTTACTCCCTAGACAACAACTGCACAAGTTTAGTTCGGGTTCCTAATGCTCCAAAATCAGATAAGAAAATTACTTAGCATTTTATTAAATTAACTCCAGTTTGTAAGTATGAGGTGAAATCAGTCTTAAAATAGCCATGCATTGTGGTGTATGCCCATTATCTCAGCATTCTGAGAGGTCAGCACAGGAAGACTGTGAGTAAATTCCACCCTGGCCAATTTAGCAACTTAGACCCATATTGAAAATAAAATACAAAAATTTAAAAAGGCTGGGGATGTAGCACAATGCAAAAGTTGTGGGTGTAATTCCCAGTAGGCCTCCTCCAAAGAGGTAAAAATAGTCAGAGAAAGGTTTTGTTTGAGTTTTTACATACCTAATAAATGCTATCTCCTAGTACACATGAGTGCTTTAATGACGAAGTCCATAAATGAAGTTATTTTTCATACTTTTCACTTCAAGTTATCAATGATTCTGTATAAGTGCTGTGTATTTTTATTCAATCCATTCTATCACAGGCTTGTAAAGCAATAAAAGTTTGAAACATTTGCTTGAGTTCATGCGACCAATCAATAAGCACGTTTCTGTGAATTGTATAGGGTCAGTTCATACCACATAAGAAAACAGTCTTTGAAACTACACCAGCCATTTGCTGCATTAAGCCTTGATGTAAGCTGCCTGCACATCATCTACTGAGTGGTATTGCTTGGCATCTGCACTGCCCAAATTGACTGGTTATTTGCCAAATGTCCATTTTGCTTTGGCAGATGGACAAAGATTATAGGAGTGAGAAAATGATTTA
>NW_022936713.1:0-589 GCF_012274545.1 Fukomys damarensis | reverse complement strand
CTTTCACAGCAAGCACTGTAACTGATGCAGAAACTGGATCCAAATGCCCTGTCCAGTGCCCACATTTTATTTTAGTCTCTAAGTTTTCCTATCAAGGCCAAGACTTGAAAATGAAAATTCACAGGCAATTCATGAATCTCTGCTTCCAAGGAGAGACTATAAATTCCTTAAGGACACAGACCATGTCAGTCTTGTCTTTGATCCCTAGTTCAAAGCAAAATGGCTATCAAGGTGGGAAATTAATAAACTCAGCACAGGTGGACTATATCAGATCAGTAAAGCTTTCCTGACCTGTGCGCCCTAGATAAGCTTTGACATTCTGAACAGCACCATTCCCACTACCCACCCTCACCACCACTGTCTAGTGAGTGCTCAGCACGTATCACCTAACTGAAGCCTCCTAACTCCCCGGTAGGCAGGTCCCATCTGTGGACCCAAAGAGCTACTCAGAGGAACTCTTCTCTCTTCTCCCTCAGGCTCTTCCATCCAACACAGATGCTTTCACAATAGGGTAAGAGTGACGTGTAATATCTGGGTAGAATCTCCAAGAGGCCATGCATACTCGGACAAGCTCTCTTGCCCCTCTGTT
>NW_022936712.1:0-300 GCF_012274545.1 Fukomys damarensis | reverse complement strand
CAACTAACACCGACACCCACCGTCCAGCACTCAGGACACTACTCAGGGAGGAAAATGGGAGCCCTATTCCGTCCCCGAAATCGAGCGCCAACCTTCCTCGCGGGCCCGTCGCTGCTCACTATAGCGAGGCCTCCATGGGCAGGTCCCGGGAAACACACATTCGACCCCCCCTTCAAGAAAGGCGCTGCCCTCTCCTTCCCACGCACAGGCAAACTACATGGAAGGTGAATTCCGTCTGGGTCATGGTCACCAATCCTAACCCTAACCCTAGCCCACAGCCTGATTCCTAGGTTGCCGTGG
>NW_022936711.1:0-232 GCF_012274545.1 Fukomys damarensis | reverse complement strand
AATATTGCATAAGTCTATTTAAAAACATGACAATAATTTCTTTTAGGTCCACTTAGGCCTACAGTGTCCTCATGATCACTCCAGCTTTCATACAGCCATCTGAAAAGGAATGCTTAATGAGTCAGTCAGCCTGCACTCACCTCAGACAGCAACCTGTGGAGAATTGAGCAGGGCATAGCCATACAGTGAGCCTGCCTTGCCACAGCAAGCTATCAGCAGACAACTAAACAAT
>NW_022936710.1:0-422 GCF_012274545.1 Fukomys damarensis | reverse complement strand
TCATAGGAAAAAATGGATACATATCGAGGATATACTCCTAAGTGAGACAAATAAGTCACACATGTGTAAATACCGAATAATTTCTCTGGTGTGGACACCTTCTTTTCTGTGTTCAGCAATCAGGATCTAGATGAAGATGAAAGGAGAAGGGCTGAGAAAGCAAACAGGCTAAAATTATGTCTTTCACAGCTGCCAAAGTTTTAAGCAATGCAAGCCATCCAAGGGAAAACTAAAAGCCATTTAAGGCCTGCTTTAAAGCAAAAAACCAAACAAAACCAAACTGGATACTGGGCACATGATTGTACCAAGCCATCAGCCAGGCCCTGCTCCACAAATCAGGAGATTGACGTTCCTGACTTCTGCACTGGAGAATTGATCGTCCCTGCTCCCAGAGAGGGCTAGGCCAGCCCAAACCCTCACCT
>NW_022936709.1:0-201 GCF_012274545.1 Fukomys damarensis | reverse complement strand
AATTATATACAGAAAATTCATGAAACATAAGGGATTTGAAACATACAGGATTTACAATCACAGCACAAAAATTAATTTTGCTTTTGCATACAAATGTCACATACACACCGCTTTTAAGTGCTAAATCGTACAAAGGCCAAGTGGATAACCCATGGCATTAAAATCCAGTATTCTTGGTTTTTTTGCTCTTCTCAAATCCAA
>NW_022936708.1:0-237 GCF_012274545.1 Fukomys damarensis | reverse complement strand
TCCAAATGTTATTCAGCACACACTTTGCATGCTGCCCACAAGGAACTCATTTTAGATCTAAGGTAAATACATTTGAAGTGAAAAGAAGGAAAAATATTTTATACAAATAGCAACCAAAAGGGAGTAGGGATGGCTATATAAATAAAAGACAAAGTAGACTTTAAATCAAAAATAATAATAAAGAATGACATTATATTAATAGTTTAAATATAGTAAGAATATGTAATATAAAATTAC
>NW_022936707.1:0-209 GCF_012274545.1 Fukomys damarensis | reverse complement strand
CCACGCCCACACAGAGTTCACCTCAGTGCAAGATGAACTCTGTGAAGGCATCATACAGCAATTCTGTCATTGTACACACATCCAGTGCACGGATAACCAAAGGATGGCATCGGCCACTCTGTGCCTGGGCCACAGGGCTTGGAGCCTGTTGCTCCTATGAACGTGTACAAAGTGACACTCCAGCAGATCCTGCAGGGACACCCATCAAA
>NW_022936706.1:0-276 GCF_012274545.1 Fukomys damarensis | reverse complement strand
AACTGCAAAGTTAAATAAAATAAAATTTTAAATAAATTAATATTATTAAACTTAATAATTTAAAAAGTGTATATATGTGTACGCTTACAAATACTTGAAATATTGTTATAAGTAAATTGAAAATATTTTTAAACACTAGCATAATAGTCTATTTCTCCACTTGCATTCAAATAGGCCATCTTTACTCAAACAAGTATGCAAAGGTTATCTTATTTTCTTTTTTAAAGAATGACACGAGTGTTTTGAGGGCTTTTCCTAGCCATGGTATTGTTATTC
>NW_022936705.1:0-214 GCF_012274545.1 Fukomys damarensis | reverse complement strand
TCGATTAATTTCATGTGCACTGGGTCTTTTATGGAGGGAGTCTAATTTTATTTTAGTTCTTTATATATTCTAGATATGAATGCTCTGTCTGAGGAATAGCTGCAATTTTTTCTCCATTTTCTACCTTATTTTTTATTTGTTTCTTTTGCTGTAACAAACCATTTCAATTCTATATGATCCTGTGGGCGACCTGGTTCCAGGTCCCCATTCAGGA
>NW_022936704.1:0-1029 GCF_012274545.1 Fukomys damarensis | reverse complement strand
GTGGACTGCGGATGGCCACAAAGCGATCATATGCCATGGCAGCCAGAAGGAAGCACTCAGCTGTCCCAAAGAAACAAGTTGAACCAAGCTGGATGCCACATGCCACATAGGAGATTGTATTTTTCTCCTCCAGGAAGTTTGCAAGCATATTGGGTGTGACAGAAAATGAAAAGCCTATGTCAGCAAAAGCCAAGTTGCTAAGAAAAAAGTACATGGGATGGTGGAGTTCAGGGGAGAGTCTGATAAGAACGATCGTGCTGAGATTACCAGATAAGGTCACCAGGTAGATGCACAGGATGATTATGAAGAGAACCACTCGAAGGATTGGGTCATCTGTTAAACCCAATAAAATGAATTCTGTTATTGCAGTGTGGTTCCCATCCACAAGCAAATCCATGAGTCGATACAGCTGCTGAAAAAAAAATTTCTGATGAATCATTCCATGAAAATACTTATAAATATGATAGTTTCATTCTCATTAATACTTATGAAATGTCATTACATATAAAGATATTCAATTACCAGTACATTTTTACATGGAATAAAGAGTCTGTCTTTAACAATTAAAATAATTTTTGCAGAAAACTTGATAATTTTTTATTGGTCTATTTTTCTTTACATATCGTATTATTTCTAAAATTGTATTTAAAATGACTTTAACACAAAATATAAAAAACACAAGAACAATAAAATCATAACTGACTGCAGAGCACATTGGAGAAAAAAAGAATAAGAATACATACATAGGTTTTTCCAATAAAAACGTGCAAAATGAAAAACTTCATTACATGTTTTATAAATGATAAGTGCACAGCTAAGAATTATATATATGTATATTATACATATAGTCATATAAAGTTTTTTATAGTTTCCACAAAATAATATTTTAAGTTTATTACTTTTTAGTTGATTAATAGATTCTGAGTGATATTGTTTACCTTATACAAGGGTCCACAACAAGTCATTGAGTCAATATATAAATTCCAGGGAGACTGACTGCATATTCCTTTACTAATTAAAAAAAAAAAA
>NW_022936703.1:0-474 GCF_012274545.1 Fukomys damarensis | reverse complement strand
AATAAATCACTAAATTATCTTTATCCAAAATATCCAGACAAATGAGTATAAATATTAGTCATATGGCTTTTAAAAGTTAAACTATCGTACTTAATCTGACATTTTGTTTTGCATCAGAGAATTCTTATTGGGTAAAATACTTTCCAGCTAAAAGTTTATTTCTATATGTATATACAGTAAAGGCAATTCCAGCTGAGCACCAGCAAACATTCCACATTGTGGCATTATGATGAATAATAGTGTATTCCTACACATATCAGTCCTCTTCCAACTGCAGCCATACTATTGTGCTTTTCAAAATAATTAAACACCACTGACTCTAAAGCACTCTTCTCAATTAAATTGCAACTCACAGAGATCTATCTGCCAGTAAGTCTTAACTTTTTTGTTATCATGATGTCATTTTTCATAATTCCTCAGTTTTTGCATCCCATATTTGTCATGGCATATACTTATTTTATTGATAAAGTTGAC
>NW_022936702.1:0-318 GCF_012274545.1 Fukomys damarensis | reverse complement strand
AATATACACGCTTAACTTTCCATAGCCTACCTGGAATCAATATTGTACCACAGAAAATGCAATGTAAGGATCTTAACCTTATATCAGTTCCGTTAGCCTTCCTCCTTTTTTGTTATAGGTGTCTATTTACTTGCATTTATACATCCACTATTTACTAAATATGTGTGACTTTCTGTTTTTGATCGCAAAACTTATCTTAAAGAATTAGGGAAAATTTGTCTTTTGTATTTGTCTAGATATTTACTATTATTCATCTCTCTTTATTCCTTGTTCCATGCTTTCTACTGTTATTATTTATCTTCTTTGTGAAGAACTTCT
>NW_022936701.1:0-236 GCF_012274545.1 Fukomys damarensis | reverse complement strand
AGCAAGCTGAATTCTATACCCAGATGAACAAGGACACCCTATCTGGTGATCCCTTGGTTTGAACTTAGACGTACTGGAAAGGAGGGTGGGAGGAGACAAGGTGCTCAATGCTCTGGTTCAAGAGCTTTGGAATGTCCTTCACTGCAGACCTTCATTGAGTGCCTCTCCTTTGACCTTTGGGCACAGCTCTCAGGCTGTTGTTTAGGCCTGCCTGTCTGAATTAAGCAAAGGAATAA
>NW_022936700.1:0-204 GCF_012274545.1 Fukomys damarensis | reverse complement strand
AATCAGGAATGAAAAAGGTGAAGTCACAATAGATCCAACAGAAATCCAGAGGATCATTAATACTACTTTGAGAACCTATACTCAGGCCGGGCGTGGTGGTGCACACCTGTAATCCCAGCACTTGGGAGGCTGACTCAGGAAGATTGCTGTGAGTTCGAGACCAGCCTGGGCTACATAGTGAGTTCTAGGTCAGTCTCAACTACA
>NW_022936699.1:0-243 GCF_012274545.1 Fukomys damarensis | reverse complement strand
CAATGGAAGATGGCAATCCAGGGTGCTGCCCTCTGGGATTTGGTTTGCATGTCTCCATTTTGGCCTGGGGGGTGGGCTGGCTCATTCATTATTGTTTATGTTTTTACTCTGATACAGTCATATATATGACTGAGGTACAAATTTTCCCTTAAAAAAAAAGTTTCCTGAGTAACAAAATCATGATTTGAATAGTGATATTTTTCCTATCCTAGGTTTATGGTCTTGATCTAAGCTTATTTCCTT
>NW_022936698.1:0-891 GCF_012274545.1 Fukomys damarensis | reverse complement strand
GGCTAAGTAATGTAGACATGGGGAAAGCAAAGAGAGATGCATATCTTCATACAGTTACAGTGTATGAATGTGGCACACAATAGATTGATAAGAAATCAACAAATGAAATGAATGAACCAAGTATTCACTATTTTTGATAAGCCTGGTAGCAATAAGGATTATGGGGAGTGTGCAACTGGATAAATGTGTAATTCTATTATGGACTGAATGTTTATTTCCCCATAGAAAGCCATATATTGAAGCTCTAGCTTGTGATTTGCTGGTATTTGGGAGAAGGATTTGGAGAGAATATTAGGTTTAGATGGATCATGAGGATGGGGTTGCCATAACAGGATTAGTGTCCTTATGAAGAGGAAAAGAGAAGAGTTTGCTATGACTTTCATGAGCACTCATGCAAGGACACAGCAAGAGGATGGAAATATGCAGGCCAGGAAGGGAACCCACACCAGGAACTAAATATACCCATACCTTGGTCTTAGATATCCAGTTGCCAAAACTGTTTGGAATAAAGTTCTGTTGCTTACACCACCCAGCCCATGACACTTTGTTATTGCAGCCTATGAAGACTAAGCCAGATTGTTTGTGATTGTATAATGAGAAACCATGTTGTCTGAGAAAGAGATATTTAAGCCAAGACTTGAATAATGAAGTCTCTTAAAGAACTGGGAATCTCACAAAAATGTTTTATGTGGAATGAGCAATACATGAGATGATCTGAGTTGCAGAAGGGCATAGCCTGTGCCAAGTACAAAAGGGAGGCAGATGAATGAAGCACTATCCTGGGGGATGAACTGCCCCAGGGTAAGCAGGGCACACCACAGTCTTCTAGAAGAAACCAGGACACAGATCATCTTCCCTGCCCCAGTAAAGAATTAGATTTATATTAAGTGA
>NW_022936697.1:0-259 GCF_012274545.1 Fukomys damarensis | reverse complement strand
CAGGACGTGTGACGACTCATCTCCAGATTCACACCTCGCAGGTGGAATAAGATGGCTGGGAGCGGCCCTGTAGACAGTGGTGAGTCCTGCCTGAGCGGCGGGAGCTGGAGACAGGACTGGGGGAGAGATCACAGCTTCCCAAAGCCACGAAACCTCACCTTCTGCACCTCCACCACCCGGCAGTGCAGGATTGGGGTGTGTGTGTGTGTGTGTCTGTGTGTGTGTGCGCAGATGGGAGTTTCTTCGCTGTCATGCTACT
>NW_022936696.1:0-305 GCF_012274545.1 Fukomys damarensis | reverse complement strand
CTGTTTATCATCTAGTACCTAGGTTCTGTTTTTTTGTTTGTTTGGTTGGTTTGATTTTTGATAGTGTTGTTACCTGGTTCTGAGGTGCTAAAGTCTCTTCTTACAAGTGATTTCTAGGTCCTTTTCCCATGGACCCTTGCTCCCAATACTGTGGTGCTTCAGTTCAAAAACTTAATTCTTTCCATGATGCTGGGTGCAAACTGAATTGGACAAGAACTGAACCAAATTCAGTGGTTAGGTTCAGTGTTGACCTTGTGGGGAAATTTGATTCAGTTCTCCAGTTTGATTTGCAACCAACACTGTGG
>NW_022936695.1:0-206 GCF_012274545.1 Fukomys damarensis | reverse complement strand
GCCCAGCAGCTCTGAGTGCACACAAGCCTCCAGAACTCTGTATACTTGGGGATAGGCTCAGTTAGACGTTAGAACACAAACTCACTTTGCAGAGGGCTTCTAAGATTTAAAGTGCAATTTTCCCTGGGAAACAGCTTCTCTCTCCTCTTAGCCGTTTAAAGCGAATGTGGTCAGTTTCATGCATGTGAAGTACTCCACAGAGGAAG
>NW_022936694.1:0-221 GCF_012274545.1 Fukomys damarensis | reverse complement strand
ACACTTACTAAGTTAGGTAACATCTTAAAGCTTCAGCTTCCTCACATGCAAAGTCCTCCCCCACACACTGCTCTCTCCCAAGGTAAAGTGAGAATCCAACAGAACCACATCTCTGTAACTAGGTGGGCCATGTGCTTCTATGTTCAGTGGTTCTGAATGTTAGAATCACCAAGAATATTTTGGGGGGGGGTACCAGGGATCAAACTTAGGTCCTTGTGCTT
>NW_022936693.1:0-226 GCF_012274545.1 Fukomys damarensis | reverse complement strand
TTGCATGGATTTGAGCCCTTTCTTTCTTTTTTCAATAAGGTTGGCTAAGGTTTTGTCAATTTTATTTATTCTTTTGAAAAACCACCTCTCCCATTCATGAACTTTTTTGTATCATTCTCTCAGTCTCCATTGCATTGATTTCTATTCTGAACTTTATAATTTCATCCCTTGTACAAGCTTTGGGTTTGTCTTGCTCTTCTTTATCTAGGAGTTTGAGGTTCAGCAT
>NW_022936692.1:0-294 GCF_012274545.1 Fukomys damarensis | reverse complement strand
TCACTCTCCCTCACTTCATATACACTAACCCCATCATTCTTGCCATTTCCTGAAGCAGTTCTGAAAGGTCTCTTTCCAGAGTGTTTTTGTAAGTGTGATCAAAAATACTGTGAATGCTACTGCTGAGTGTCATCCTCCATAAAGGCAGGCTCAAAAAAAAAAACAATAGTAGGTCCTCATTTGCCTTATTTTCTGGATCTGGTACTGTGTGACTTCTGGCTCTTCCCCAGAGTCAAAATGGCCATTAAAGGTAAATGTTGTAAATTAATTTAGGCTGTTGAAGCAGCCAGGACA
>NW_022936691.1:0-350 GCF_012274545.1 Fukomys damarensis | reverse complement strand
ACACTAAACACACTGCTTAGAAAAGAGTGTACCCTTGCAAAATGCCAAGTTATTCTTATCAATGTTATTTCTACTGATGACTAGGGAGGTAAGTATCTTAGTATGCATGAAAAGAGAACACTACGACCAAAATCTTGATACTCCGAGTAGGAAAGTAGGTGAGAGGCTTTGGGAAGATAGGAGGTCTTGCCTGACATGAAGTGTGGAGCTAGGCTTCCCCTTTCCTTTTGGGCAGAAATTCAAGGGATCTGGTATCTTGTTCAGGTTTGACTAATATCGTGTGGAATCCCTGTAAGGTCCTTTCTGGGGTTTAACTGTTTTACCTTCAAAACGATGGGTTCAAACATGAT
>NW_022936690.1:0-247 GCF_012274545.1 Fukomys damarensis | reverse complement strand
TTTATAGAAAAACCACATCTTCTTTATCCAGTTTCCAACGGATGGGCAAATAGGCTGTTTCCATGTTTTAGGTATTACAAACTGTGCCGCTATAAACATGGGTGCGCATACTTTTCTGTGATACGATTCTTTTAGTTCTTTTGGAAAGATACCCAGCAGAAGGATGGCTAGGTCAAATGGAACCTCTAGTCCAAGTTCTTTGAGGTATCTCCATATTGATTTCCACAGTGGCTGCACCAGTCTGCAC
>NW_022936689.1:0-230 GCF_012274545.1 Fukomys damarensis | reverse complement strand
AGAAAAAAGTCAGAATACTGGACCGTATTCCCATTTTCTCCTGCTCTCCCCAGGAAGAAGCTGCAAGTTAGAGCTTCTCACTGGTTATGTGGAACAATATAAGGGGCAGGGTGAATGGCAAGAAAGTGTTTTGAATATTTTTACTTCTGGAGAAAATGTAGCTGGTTTCATGCCGGAGACTCTCAAAAAGTTTCTGAAATTCTCATAAAGGGAATTGTTTTTTCCACTGT
>NW_022936688.1:0-1232 GCF_012274545.1 Fukomys damarensis | reverse complement strand
AAGAGAACAAGGTACTGCAAGAACATGGAAGAAGAGAGTGTGAATCTCACTACTTTAGTGAATACAGTGGCATTTTACTTGAAATGGTTTTAATGGCACAGAGGAATTTTCCAGGCAATGTTAAAACAACACTGATGGCAGAGAAAGTAGTTTGATGCAAAGCATGTGAGTATGCTGAGGTATGCTGAGCATGGAGAGAGAACATCATTAAACATTTCCTGACCATGAAGACCATGTAGACCCTGAAGGAGCATGAAGGCCATGAAAATAATTCTTCTTGTGCCTGTAGAAGCCAGGAAAATGTTTTGCCACTGTTCAGGTTGAAGGCAGATTCTAGGTGGAATAAGGGGGCCTTTTACTTCCTGCCTCGGTATCCTTTGGTCAATTAAAAATGGAATAAGAACCATCCGTGGAGAAAACCACAAAACCACAAAGCATGCATGTCTAGTGACAAAATCTCAAAATAAAAGACTGGCACTAGGTAAATTTAGTCAGCAAATACAGGTCTCGTATCCTTTCAGACAGCAGCATAAAGACCCTAATTATCACAAGGAAAGCAAAAAGAACAGCAAACCATTATCAGTAAACTACTGCAGGAAGCATCACTTTTAAGCAGGTGGGCTTTGGGACCCAGAGGAGATGAGTGAGTGGGAGCTCCATTGCTTGCTGCTGGCCCAGCATGTATAGAAATAGTGGCAGGGGGTTCAAAATGGACATAATCCTCCCTTTCCATGTGGAAAAACACTGTACCCCTTAACTGCATTTTCTGGAGTTATCCAGAACTAAAAACTGAACAGACTGAACATTCAGATAGCCAAAAGCCTGGGGTGGGGAAGAGGATCAGAAAAGTGGAAGGAAAAAAAGCATAAAACCTATAGAAAGGAGGTACTTGTCATGAGCCTGTGATGCACAGGGACACACAACCACCTCTGTGTTAAACAAAGAACTGCCCAAGTCCAGGGCAAGTTACCAAGTACTCCATGGTGAAAAGCAACAACTTAGGTGGGCCAGGCCCTTGTCTCCTGGTCCCCTGTGTGAGTGGCTATGCCAAAGCACCAGTCTGTCAGCAGCAGCCTGGTCCCCTGCTCTGCTTGGCTTTTCCCATCCTCACTGAAGCCTGCATTATGGTCTCTAAAATAGACTTTCTACATAGTGTGGATCAACAACAGGCTAACTGCTCAACTGATGGCCAGAGGTTCTCCTGTTTCCCAGTCTGGTCTTTTCAGTGTGGC
>NW_022936687.1:0-260 GCF_012274545.1 Fukomys damarensis | reverse complement strand
GTCTGTATCGGTAACTGGATGGTGACTGTGCGTCACAGGTGGCCTTTGTCACAGAGCCAGGGGGAAATTGGAGGAACTCCAGGAGGGCACGGTGCCCTGGTGCTTCTGTCGTTGGGAAGCGGGGATTGGGTTTGCTGGTTGTGTATTTATACTGTATAATAGATCCCACACTTTTCCTTATTGTCTGTATATGTATTGATTTTCATGTTTACGGTATTTTCTCATGCCAAGATTTGTTTATATTTTTTCAGTGTTAAATT
>NW_022936686.1:0-220 GCF_012274545.1 Fukomys damarensis | reverse complement strand
AATCAAATAATAACAAATGCTAATGAGACTTCAGAGAAAAGGGAACCCTTGTACATTACTGGGGGGAAGGTACAGTAAACTAGTATAACTGCCATGGAAATCGTATGCACAATTCCTCAAAAGACTGAAATAAGAAATTCCACTAAACCCAGCTTTTCCCTTCTAGGTATCTTCCAGGAGGAGTTAAAGCCATCATATTACAGGGCTATATTCATACCCT
>NW_022936685.1:0-210 GCF_012274545.1 Fukomys damarensis | reverse complement strand
TCACTCTGATGTCTCAGCCAGGATGCAGAGTTCCAGGACCAAGATGGCCCGAGGGCCCCACAGAGTGAGTCCCCAGGGGGAGGTATCATGGGTGAAGAGAAAGCTGTTGGAATAAAAATAGAGTTGCTTGTGTCGATCATAACCCCGAAAAGGAGGTGAAGCCGGGAGACTGTCACAGGAGACGCTGGCTGGGCCCCAAGCTTGCACAGG
>NW_022936684.1:0-1791 GCF_012274545.1 Fukomys damarensis | reverse complement strand
TGATACTGCCATGTTTTACTGTCATGTGCTATAAACCCTTAGTACATTCCTACTGTTTTTGCTGCTAACATATACTTTAGAGAGTGAGTTCGAACATTTTTTTCCAGTCTTAAATCTGTTAGCATTTAAAATGACTACCATTTACTATTCCTAAAGATCTTTACATTTCTTGGTGTTAATCCTAAATTCTGTCAGGTAGCGTGTGTCTTCTGTCTGAAGAATTATCTTAACATTTTTTGTAATGTAGATTGGATCGTTGTAGATTCTCTCCATTTTTATTATTTATCTTTCTGTTTTGAAAGATACTCTCACTATTCATGAAGTCGTAACTAGGGTTTCCCTTAGCACTCTTGGGATGTTGTCTTCTGACTTGACAGTTTCTGATGGTGTATCTGCAGATTTTCTTACACTCTTGCTCCTCTACATATTTTGTGCCCTTTGTCCTATGGTTGCCTCAAAGATTCTCTCTCCATTTTCAGCAATTTGAGTATGATGTATCTAAATGGTGTTTCTTTAAATGTCTTACTGGATTCTCAGGGTTGTTTTGTTTTGCAGTGCTGGGGATTGAATACTGGGCCTCACACGTTAGCCCAGTGCTCTGCCCTAGCCCCAGTTTGGGTAATTTCTGTTGCCGTTTGCAAGCTTGCTGATCTTCCCTTAGCTGAGTTGGATCTACTGACAAACAAGGCAAAGGCATTCTTTATCCTTTTCACTGGTTTGATTTTTATGTCTAATTTCAGATGGACTCTTCCTTACAGTTTTTCATCCCTGTGCTGAAATTCCTCATCTGATAATACATGTTGTACCAACATATGGGACAAATCTGGTCCTTTAATTGCTTTACTGCTTGACCCTTGTTTTTTGTTCTCCTTTTTCAAAAGGAAAAAAACTCTGAGTATCTCGTGATTTTTTTTTTTTAATTGAATGCCAACCATCATTATAAGACATAGAGATGGGGTAAATAGTAAATAGCTTGTGCATCTAGAAATACAGCCTCTCATACTTGGCAGTTATAAAAACATGAGTCAGTCCTGTCCGGAGCTAGACTGGGTTTGGATTTTGTTGTTGTAATTACTTTGTATGCAGTGCCAAAGTCCATAGTACAATTTCTCTTGCATGTTACTGTGCTTAGGGTAGGACTCTGTCTTCTATGGTGTCTATATCCTGAGAACATCTCTTGTTTCTACCCATCATCTTCATAGACTGCTGCTGCGTCTCACTTAGGGCTTGCTGGCCTCAGGAAATTGGAGGCAAGTAGAGCTGTGCTTTTCTGGCCCATCTTCATCCAGTAGGTGCTGTGTCAGTGGGTTTCAGGGGTAAGACCTCCCCTGTGCACCTGATCTTTCCCTGGCTGTGGGAGACCTCTAAGTGGGTCCATGATAGTTTCCTGCCCCTCCATCAGAAGTAGAGGTTTTTTCTTTTCTCCTCTTCCAGCCACAGTGACTGTTAGCAGTACCTCCAGGATGACAAGTTCATTTTCTTCCCTGATTTCCAACTTCTGTTCCATACAGAAGGGACCAGGCAAGTGTCTGTCCTCCCTTCTTCAGACTCAAACCTCCAAGGGAGGGAGATCCATGGAGAAGAGCCATGGTGTCTGTGGTTCCCCAGCAACTCATTAAGAGCTTTTTCTTACATATTCATGTGGTAGCCCCACTTTCCTTCAGCATGGACACTTCAATGCACACATCTCAGGTTCTTTTTTGTTTTGGTTTGGTTTTTTGTTTTTTGTGGTTTTGTTTTGTTTTTTGAGACAGGGTCTCACTATGTAGTTGAGACTGACCTGGAACTCAC
>NW_022936683.1:0-486 GCF_012274545.1 Fukomys damarensis | reverse complement strand
CATATTGGTGGCTTCAAACAAATGCCCAGGAAAACTCATGTACTTTTGAATAGCCCTGAGAAGGAGCCCACCCCAGCCCCGTAGAAGCAAAGAGCAGGATCCCTCTGCTGTTTGTATATAGGACACCAGCGGGAAAATCTTGCTCTAACTGGGCAAGTAGCTGCTTGCACCGCCTGAGGGCAGGAGTCTTCCAGAAGTCCAGAGACCAGACCAGGCCACAGGGGCATGGCTGGGGCTGTCCACACTGTGCCTGGGTCTTTGGTGGTCAGACAGTGGGCATGTTGTGGTCCAGAGCCAGGAGACCAGGGCCAGAGGACTGCCCCCAACTCTGCCACTAATTGCCCTGATGACGGCAACAGTCCCACCCCAGGTGTCCCTGACTCCATGCCGCCTCCCCTTCTCTTCTGCCCAGCAGCTAGGCATGTTGTCCACCAGAAAGATCTGCTCCTGGCACTCCCTACTGATAAACTCACCTGAGAGTCACCA
>NW_022936682.1:0-379 GCF_012274545.1 Fukomys damarensis | reverse complement strand
AAAACTAAATATATATTGTATTTTCTTTTTTTCTTTGTACTGAGTTTATTGGGACATTTTAGGTATAAAATATAGTTATATTCATTATTGGGATCTTGTATCTTTACATGACAGATGGTCTTGGTTCTCATT
Organism: Fukomys damarensis; assembly: GCF_012274545.1. Classification (NCBI taxonomy): domain Eukaryota; kingdom Metazoa; phylum Chordata; class Mammalia; order Rodentia; family Bathyergidae; genus Fukomys; species Fukomys damarensis. Next base: position 247 of record NW_022936682.1, on the reverse strand, counting down.
TTTTCCCATTGTCCCTGCCCTCCCTTCACTCCCTACCATCCTTCCCATTTACAAACACTTTATTTCAATTTTTTTCATTTTCTCATATGTTTCATTATTACCTTTCCCCTATCCTTCCCACTTTCCCTACACCGTTAGTCCTTTTCTTCCCATTTCTTTATTTTTTTTTTTTGTTACCGGGGATCAAACTCAGATCCTTGCACTTGTGAGGCAGGCCACCGAACCGCTGAGATAAATCTGCGACCCT
>NW_022936681.1:0-991 GCF_012274545.1 Fukomys damarensis | reverse complement strand
CATTGATATTGATGACTGCATTCTAAAAGGGGGAGAAAGGGATGAAGATGAGGAGGGAAGCAAAAGAAAGAGGTTTAAAAAATAATTCAGGGAAAAATTGAAATAGAGCTTTGGTAGAGAAGAAGAAGGCTGAAGGGAGAGTAAAGAAAGAAACAAAGAAGATAATTAGATGTGTTTTGTATATGTACATATTCTCCAGAAGCATGTGATCATTATGTACTATAAATATGCACCAATAAAAATAAACAATTAAGTAAAAAGGCTTTCATTCCCTAATGACATTTTGCGCACACTTTTCTAATTATTGCAGTATTTTCCGTGTTTATTTTTTTCTTCATTTCAGGAGACTGTGAGTTGAAACTATGGTTCTAAGGTGGAATTATATTTTGAACTCACTTACAATATCACCAACACTTTTTTTAGAATGGAAAAATGTCTGTTTTACTAGATTTCAGCCATTATTATATAACTGAATATGGAGTTTAATGTTAACATTCATTTTAAAACATTTTAGAATTCAGGAATTATACAATTTCATGTTTTGTCATTTTATAATACAGTAGTTCATTTAAAATAAATATTATTGTTTTCTTTTGTTTGTTGTTTTGTTTTGTTTTGTTTTGTTTTTTGAGACAGTGTCTCACTATGTGGTTGAGACTGACCTGGAACTCACTATGTAGCCCAGGCTGGTCTCAGTCTCACAGTGATCCTCCTGCCTCAAGCTCCCAAATGCTGAGATTACAAGCATGTGCCACAACACACAGCTAATATAAACATTCTTAATCTATATTTTTCAAGATATAGTAAATAAAATCCAATTTATTATAAGATGCCTTTGTAGTGTCTTTCTTAATCATGATCAACCCATTAACTATGTTTGGCTTTGTATTTTTGTTTTTGTTATAGTTTTGAGTATTAGATTTAGAACCTAGTTTCCTTTACCATTGTGCCACATACCGTAGCTCTGTTTGAGTCAGTCTTCCCAAATTTC
>NW_022936680.1:0-14742 GCF_012274545.1 Fukomys damarensis | reverse complement strand
GGACGATTTTCTAAAATAGGCTAAAGTTAAATCTCATTGTTATGCCTGTTGTTTTAGATTTTTTGGGGATGATAAGGTCTTGCTATGTATTCCAGGCTGGGCTTAAACTCACTATATAATTCAGACTGCACTCAAACTCTTAGTGATCCTCCTTCCTCAGCCTCCTCAGTACTACAGGCATATACCATTATGCCCAGCTCTCTTTAAATATTTTAATGTTATTTCCATTATTTCAGATATAGAGACACCCTGATGTTTATTATATTAATAGATGTGCTTATTTTCTTTAGGGTTACATTCACACATTTTTAGGAGGAATAACCCTATTTGCTTTTCCAGTTATGGCTAACTTTCTCCATTTGAAAGGTGGGAGAGAAATAGGATTTTCCTTCAATTTAAATGTTGTGGTTCTACTCCTGGGCAAGTAGATTCTTTATGGAACAAAAGAAGTTTCAAGCATATCATTTATTGCTCGTATCACTAATTGCCTTGTCAGTTGCAAACACTTAAGTACACTAATGAGATCTTGAGTATGCACCCTGCTCTACAGCTGGGCCCTTCCCCCAGCTCACCAGCAAGTAGAGGTACATGGATCCTGACAATCTTACCTTCCTGGTGCTAGGATGTCGTTCTGGCAGGTAGAGGAAAACCATGCAGAGCCCCAGCAAATAGTGTTCCATCAGTAAATCTCTGTCACTGATGTCTGTGCTTAGTTGAAGTTACAGGTGCTTAGTTGAAGTTACAGGTTTTACTGGGTTTAAGGTTGCTAATTACGTATAGATGCTGTACACAGGGACAACAAGGGAGTCAGTTACTTTAAGATACTTTAAATGCATTCTGTAACAGGTCCTTTAAACATTTAAACCTTCCCTTCTGGTCCTAGTAGTATACTAAACATCAGCAGGTATTTCATTTAAAATATATGCAGATGTAGAATTTAAATCATTTCTTCAAGGGGAGAGGGAGGAGGAAGAGTTGGAGGTGGAAGAAACTGACAGTTTATAGGCAAATTAAACCTCCCCAATTCAATCTGGAAAAGTATTGCAGAGCTGTTATGCAAAGGGCAAATTGGTTCATTGATGGGATTTTTCCAGTCCTGCCAAAACCAGCTCTGAGGCCTCCTGTCTTCTGAGGTCCCCTTCTCCGGTTCTAACTGTGCTGTACTTTCCTGGCCTCCAGCTGGCACCACAACTGACCAGAATGCGCTGCGTGTCCAGACCCTCTGAAATTCCTGTCGGCTATGTCTGGAGAAGGACAGTTCTCCTTTTCTTCTTAGTTTAGTTTAGACGAGGTTGGAATTTTTTAAACAGTGACTTTACTAGGTAACCAAGAGCAAAACAAAACAAAACCCTGTACTGGAAAATCACCAAAGCAAAGAAATGGACAGACTAACAAAGTAGACGAGGTTTTACTCTTCTCAGACTTCAGTATCGTTAGATACACCCCCCTCTCTTGGCGGTTCATAAAATGAGTCCTTGGCCTAGCTTTGCCTTCTTTGCTTTTCCATCTCACTCTTTACTTTTCCTTACCACTTTCTTTTGTGTGGACAGCTTTATCTCATGGTTGAAACCAAGAGGCCCATGGATAGCTAAGAGTTAATAAATGGTGTGGGTATATTTTTAGTTTCTTGGGGACATTTGCACAAAACTAACCATTAGGCACTCCATTTTCTTTAGTAAGTGAAAGTTTTTATGCATTTTTGCCCATAATATTTTTGGGTTGCTATTAATTTTTGGTTTTGAGTATAGTAATTTGCAGTTGCTTTTATAAATCGATATTATTTAAGATACACACATTAATTAATTAATCTTACAAAATTCTGTGATTTTTTTTTTCCTAGCGGTAATTAACAGTATTTTAACTTCTTAGATACAAATGCATGCCAGAAGTGATTCCCATTGTGCAATCATCTGAAGTATTCAAATTAATATTTAAGAATTTGACTCCAGGTGGAGATCTAATCCCAGCAGTTTAGAGGCTGAGGCAGGAGGATAACAAGTTCAAGTCCCGCCTGGACATCTTAGACTGTACTTTAAAATAAATAATAAAAAAGATTGGTGTGTAGCTTTTCTGGGAATGCCCCTAGGTTGGATCCCAAGTACTAGCCCAATCCCAAAAATTCAAAATTTAATTTTGTGCATTTATTCAGTGACTAGTCAAACAAAAGGCACACCAGGATCAGTTCCTGCTCTACACTGAAATTTTAATTTTTAACAGGAAAATAATGTATATGTGAAACTGAAGAAATCAGTCTCTTAACATGAAGCAGGAATAAAAAAATAAGTCTAGAGGAAGCTATTAATTTGTTAGGCCAAAGGAAGCAGGTAGATGCTTGCTTTATATTTTGAATTCTACTTTCGATTGTAGTTATTATAATGGGATTTGGATTTGATGGTGTTTTTCTCCTACTTTCTGATTTAGACATTAGAAAGTAAAACCAATAATAACTGTTACTAAATTTATATTTTAAAATACTCAAGTTTTTATAAGGAGGAAAAAACAATCCAGTGTTTATATAAAGATGATATTTTCTATCATCTGAGAGGAATCATATAATCTGTAATACATTTAAATATTTAAGCTGTTTTAACAGATAACTACATATTTTGTCTTCCTTTTAAATTATATGGGTTAAAAATTATGCTGATAACTTCAAAAATTAAAAGTTTCGTGATATGTACTATTTCAAAATTGGAGACCTGTCTTCAGATAGTTACTGAACTTTTTTATCAGATCACCTACATGTACCTTTTAGATTTATTAAATATCTTTAAAGTAACATTTAATAGTCTAGAACCATAGCAAATAAAATCAGTTTATTGGAGAGAAGCTTTTCGGTGCCCATGTGTATGAGAATGTGGGTATACAGTGTTTGCTGGCCACAGGGTCTACTATTAAACCTTCTTCCTCTAGACTTTTCTTCTTTTATATGTTTCTACATCATTGTCATAGTTTTATTTGTTCTCCATGTGCTTGGAACTCTACAATTTTGGTAAAGCTTTAGACTCATTATTTTGAGAAGATGGTTATGCCTAGTACTTTTTCTCTTTTTCTGGCTTTCCTGCTAATTCTAGAAGGGTTTTATATAAACTGAAGGAAGCAGTAAAAGTAGAACTGGAGGGGAGAGATTATAGATTACTTTTGAGAACATATATAATTTTTACTTTTTAAAATGTAAAATTACAAGAATCCTGGGAGCATTTAGGTTAAATGCTATTGTGGGAATTAACCATTAATTATCGAACAGCCACATAAAAAGCAGTTGTTTCTCTTTTACAGTGTATTAGGTGAAAGAAAAGTTGCTCTATTAAAGCAATAACTTATCTTTATATTACTATTTAATATTATGTGCTTGATATTTTTATGTACCACAAGCATAAACATGCTTTTACAGAAGATGTAATACTCTGAACAGCCAAACTGACTGCATCATAGAAATCATTGAATAGGTCTATTTTTATGGCTATGTGGATTGGCTGACATTAGCAGATTGAGGTAAGAAATGAAAAAGCTGACTTTTAATCACAAATTTAAGAAAAAAACACGACTGATGGTTGTACCTTCCTTTTATAACTACATGTTAATTCTTCATAGTGCTTGGGGTGTACCTCATACCTGGCATGTGCAAGAAATGCCCTGAGTTCAATCCCCAGCCCCTCATGTGCATACACAGACACAGACTCAGACACACACACAGACAAATTCATTAGAGATACAAAGTGTGAATTTTTTCTAGTTGTTAGGATAGCCCACTTGTGAGTAAAATGAAAAGCGTATATGTATATTTTTCCCGGTACTGGGATCAAACTCAGAATCTTGCACTTACTTGCAAGACAGGTGCAGCACCACTGAGCTATATCTCTGGCCCTGAAAAACATATTTTGTTTGTAGAAAATCCTTTTGAAAGAGTCACATGAAAAAGTGATGCAAGATAGAGGGAAAGTAGAAGAGAGGAGAGGAAATTGATTCCAGGTGTGGAAGAAAATTGCAAAATATGTTGAATGGATTAAAACAATTAGGAAAAAAATCTGAATTAGGAGTAACTAGGTTTGGGGATACACTTCTGAAATACCAGTACTTTGGAAGCTGAGGCAGGAGGATCTCAGGTTCCAGTCCAGATTGAGCAACCTATTTAAAAAAAAAAAAAAGGGCTGAATGTAGCTCTGCATGAAGGCCCAGAGTTCAATACCCACCAACACCACGCTACCCCTCCAAAACTGTCAAATGTTGGAAAAGGAGACTTTTGCTTATATATAATTAAACACCTGATTCTATCCTATTCAGAAATATATTTTGTCTGGTTTCATCATAGGGATTTATTTATCCAGGTTATGGTTAACCATACTAAATGGAATATCCTGGCTACTCTTGCCTTCCCATGACACTCAGCCAGTGGTTCAGTGTGGGTGAATCCTGGCATGACATTACACTGAGATAGTGTGTAATACTGAATTTACTTTTCATTTTCATTGATTTGCAGAAGTCACTGGTTGATTCAGTAATCTGTAGAGGTTCAGAAGCATAGATACTGTGGAATCTGTGCATGCATGGATGAATTCAATAATGGATCAGGACACTTCACATTCCTTAATATTTTTGTTAAATTAACATATAAGTCTGTTGTACTTTAGTTATCTGGAGAGCTATGTTGGTTCCACTTCCATTCTGATTAAACATATTACAAAGAATTTAAGAGTGATTTTAGAAGCAATACAGAGTACAGTGTTTTTTGGATATACCAGAGTGGGTTACTGTAAAGGAATGAGACTAGAAACCTCTAACTGTGAATTAAAAGTACAAGATCTTGCCTGGATTTATGGTACATGATTTATTTTAAGTTTCTTAAACTGTCTGCATGCTAATTATGAAAGATACCGTATAGGCGACAGAATTAGAACCAGTCTGAATTTAAGTAAATCTCATCTCTGCCACTTGGACAGTGTTACTTAAGCTCTCTGAATCATTGATTCTTTGTAATAGTAATTGCTTCCCAAAGTTGATTTGAACAGTAAATGTGATAATGCATATAAAAAACTCGATACAGTGCTTCTAAACATAAGTAGCTTGATATGTGTTAAACAGTAAAATTCTAATTAGCACCTTTAAAGTGGAACCTAAATGAGTGGAATTAATTCCTGTGTTCTGGTCATGGGAAGAAAAATACAGACCATCAATAAATTCTAGGAAACATTTGCAGCAAGTTAAGTTATAAAGACACTATTTCCAGGGGAATGCAAGGAAAATAAATAATAAATGGATTAGTGCAGATATAATTTCTCTGGGATGATGTTCTTTGATTTATTATTCAAAAGTCAAAGTAATTTTTTTCTCATACATACACATTTATATATATATATATATATATACATATATTTTATATATAGAGAGAGTATTAAATATGTTTAATAGGTTAGGACATCTTAAAAACATAACACTGTAATCACACTTAACAGAGATTGCTAATTGTCATCTAGTACCTATTCACATTTACTTTTGTGGTCATTTTTCAGCAGTGTCTTTTCTTAGCTGTTTTATTTGATCAGGATCCACTTTCTTTTCCTCAATTCCCCTTTCTCCTGTCACCACCTTAGTCTACACTGCATACTCTGGCACCCTGTGAGTAAAATCTAGTCTTCTTCTTACTGTATTTCAAAAAATTAATTCTTATGCTTTTAAAATCAGAAAATTTTGCCTGAAAAGTCCGTTTATTTTCTCTTGGTGGAAGAAAAAAGAAAAGAGGGCCTGGAAACCCTGGACTCGCCTTCCCATATGGCAACAAAAGTTGGCTGACTGAAGACTCCGCTTGAGGACGGATGGTGCTTGTGCATTCCAGTCACGTATAGTCACCGTTGCTCCCTCCTAGCCTCTTCAGTAATGTACCTCTGCGGTCCCTGGTGTTGGTGTACATCACTGAATTAGATAATTACAGTGCTTCTCTTGTGCCATCTTTTTTGAGTCAAATGGCTCATGACTAGGTCTGAGCCCTCTCCTTCCCACCCATTGGGTATTTAGTAATGTCTGGCAACTGCTTTTTTGGTTGGGAGTCATGGATCCTACCAGCATCTTGTTGGTAAAGGCCAGGTTTTCTGCTAAAATACCCTAAAATACGCAGCATGTCCCCACACCCTAAGAAAGAATGACCTGCACCATATGTCAGTAGTGCTGAGGTTGAGAAACTCTTTTCCTGTTTGATAGACTGCTTCTGATTTTACTGCCTGGTTTTCCATGCCTTCTCTATTTCCAAATATGTTTTCCATTGTTTCCAAGTTTGATTTGATACTGGATAGATATTCATACTGAATTACTTATATTCCAGCTAAGATTTTTTGCTTCTACCCATTTACCTCCTCCCTTTTGGTCATATATTAGTTCCCTTAACTGTCCGGATCCTTAAGGCCTCTATTTAATCCATTCGTGAAACAATTTTTAATAACTTTATCGCACTGTTATTCTCAGAATCATTTTATTAGAATGAAAAGTCATTTTTGCCCCTTTCTACAAGTGTGGGGATCAAGTCTAAGACTTCACCTATGCTAGACAAGTGCTGTGCCACTGAGCTACAGGACTGGAACATTTTTAAGGATTTATCCTAACACTTTTCCTTCACTACAATCTCTGCTTCTCTGACCTAAGAAAATGAATATAGAGCTGAGGATTTAGCTCAGTGGCACCATGGCCTGCCTCACAAGTACAAGGTCCTGAGGTGGATCCCTGTACCAAAAAAAACAAAAACAACAAGAACAACAACAACAAAAAACCCCGAAAGAAAGAAAAAAGTCCAAAGACATTAATTTATATATACAAATTTTTTTTTAAATTTTTCTGGGTTTTTTCCTCCTCCCTGCTCAACTCTTGCAGTATTATTTGCTAATACGTAATTTGTTTTTTAATTATGTTGTCAGTTATTATCATCATATTCTTAGTTGGATTTTAACCTGCAAGAGGACAGAAACAGTATCATCTGTTGTTGGACACAAAATATGTGAATTGTCACACTTAAGAACTCGAAGTTTCTCGAGGCATTTTTGGCCACTAACCTTACAGAGAGGCAGTCATGTCACCCAGCCATAAATAAGGAAAGAAGTGGGCACTGCTGTTGATCATGATTCCATTCAGGAAAGATAATCTCTTTTGGATGTTTTGAGCAGGGGGACTATAACAAAACTATGAACTTGCACAATTATTGGAAAGGCTGGAGGAGTGCACTATTAGAGTGAGTTTCTCACAGTGATTTCTAAACAGCAGAGATCTGATAGCGTGCGTGTGGGGAGGGTCACTACTTTTCTTTCAGTTGGAGAAGATCAGCAGGCTGCCTAGAACTGCACAGATCACAAGTATGCTACCATAAATACAATCCTGGTATTAGAAAAGTACCTCCTTTGGCTCTTTATGACCATTAGACCTGTGACTAGACTCTCTTGGATTTCATCAATACCTTTGCTGTTTATCTGTCTGTGCATTTGACTTCTTTCTTGCTCTATCTGTCCTTTCATCTTTCTTTTCAACTCTCAGAAAGTTGGAAGCTGACCCTGGAACACTGATTGATGTGAGGCAAACTTTACTTTTTGATCATATTTACCGAAAAAGATAGCTAGTACTGAGGTAAAGACCATTTGTCTTCCAATCTCATAGATCTGAAAAGTGGGAATAATTTTCATCCATACACTTGACTCCAAAAGAGTTAAAATGTATCTTTACTATTTGACTTTGTTCAGTAATTGTTCTTCCTTGAAACTTGACAAGTCTCTAAATAATTTTAGAATTGTATGGGAAAGTCTTTTGACAGTAGGGACTGGACCTGGGAATAGTCCCAGCATTCCATGAAATACATGCTTTGCTTATTAACACAATGCTTTATTTTATTTGTTTGTTTTTGGTTTTTTGGTACCGGGGATTGAACTCGGATCCTTGCACTTGCAAGGCCAGCCACCGAACCGCTGAGCTAAATCCCCGGCCCACAATGCTTTATTTTAAAGTTCTAGGATTATTTAATGCTTTGTCAAAATTAGAGAAGAATAATTACTGAAGAAAGGCAATTACTGAAAATTGGGAAAGAAGACTTGGAGATGGGGGAGGGTGGGGAGGGGAGGGAAGGAAAATTAAAAAAAAAAATCAAGATAAATTAAGTATATGTACCTGTTCTCTAAGATGAATGTAAACTTCATGTACTACAAGCATGTACTAATGAAATAAAAAGAATAGAATAAAAGTAAATAAGTGATAGGAATTTATGTCTCACAATTCTCCGTTGTTTAGGCCTGTAGATCACAACTTATGTGAGGGATAGTGTAACAGAATTTATCTCTAATAAATTTTACAGTGTTTGGCTTACTTTGAGCTATTTATTCATCTTTTTATTTCCTGTGTTTCCATCTTACACAGCACCCTGTTGATTTTCAGTAAATATGTAGTTGACTGAAGTTACTTTGCTGAGATGAAACAGTTGGTACTTGCTCAAGGTTTCTGGAATTTGAGAAGGTCAAGAGATAATGAACAATTCTGATTCATTTAGAAAGGAAGGATTTAATTTGACTCATCCTCTTAAGTATTCATGAATGCGAAAGTACAAAAGAAAAGTTTACTACTAGGACTCTGCTTTGAAATTAAAGAGTTATTTTTAATGATTTTATTTGAAAATTTAGTTTTAATGTAACTGCTTTCTCCTTTCATAGTTCTTTGCTCATGGCAGAAATCATAAATGAGCTCATAATTTCCCATTACAATGATAATCTCCTGGGTAGGATCTCGCATACAAGTGGAATGTTGGTCTTCCTCACATTGTTTGGAGTTGGGACATACAAGTGTTACTTAGTTTGACTTGACTTTATGAGGTTTCCCAAAATATTAGTAGCATTTACTTACTTTAAAATTTCATTTGCTTATTGTTTATGGAAATTTTCAAGTGATAATTATATACACTTCAATGTTGAAGTGAACAAATGAACAAAGCTAGGTTGGGAATGGACAGTTCAGGTGGATATGCCTGTTAAGAAATTTTTTATATTTATAAAATGTGTATTTAACTGATACAAATTTATAAAAATTAGACACATAAATGGGGTCCCATAGTCTTTTAATGAATGTATATATTAAAAATCACATTATACATATGTAAAATTTGCCATTTCTTTATGGTGAAAACTTTCAAAATTCTGTTCTCTAGCATTTTTAAATGTAGACTACTACTTATCTATAACCACTGGAACTATTTGGTGTCACACCAGAACTACTTATTCCTATTTAATTATAGAGTAGTATCCTTTGATCAACTTTTCACCCCCGCCCCCAGCTGTCTCTGTACTCAGTTTCTGTGAGATCAACATTTTTTACTTTTTATGTTTTGCGGTACTGGGGATTAAACCTAGGCCCTTGTGCTGGCTAGGAAAACATTCTTCTACTAAGCTGTATCCCCTGCCTGAAGATCAGCCTTTTTAGATTCACCTATGAGTAGGATAATGAGGTACTTGTCTTAATATACTTGAATTATTTTATTTAACATAATGATCTCCAGTTCTATCCATGGTATTAAAAATGACATGATTTTATTCTTTTTATGGCTGAGCATTATTTTCTCATGTATATGTGCCACATTTTCCTTTTTCTACTTAAAATGTAGTAAAGACTGGCACTTTTAGTTTTGTCATTTTGTATGTATGCAGGTGTATGTATGTGTATGCGAGTTTCAGATTATACATATTAATTATTTTCTTTCATTTTGATGAAGGTAAAATAAATCTTTAGAGAATCTAGATTTATACTGATGACACATGCAGAATTGTCTAGTATACAGGCTTTTCATCTGAGATTGTCCTGAAAGCTCAAGTAAGAAATAATAGAGCTCTGAAGAAAAATGTTGAAGTACCAATGGGAATTAATAAAAACTAGAATATAACTAATTTAATGAAGATGACATAACTTTGTTTAAAAATTATGTTTTTGGTTGCAATGAAAATACTTATTACTGAAAATAAAAACAATAAATTTGTCACCTGTTATCTAAATATTGTGATAGTATTTTTCCTATCTATATATTTCATTCTTCATATATACTCTTTGTAAGATCAGATACACATACACATTGGCAAGCATAGGACACAATTTTGAACTCTGCTTTATTTATAAAATATTTTAAGCACTTCTCATTTAGTACTTTTCAACTCATGATTTGTAAGTAATACCCTGGTATCTGTCATGGTATTGTACCACAATTTTTGTAGCCATTACTTTATTGTTGAATATATGGATTTCTTCCTATATGGTACTAGTAGAAATGTTATTGTACAGATAGTTTCGATTTTTACTTATTTTTATAGAATTGTCTCAAGAAAAATTTTTTAAATAAAGGGGAATTAACTTTTTTCTATCTCTTGTTATATATTATTTAGTTGTTTTCCAAAAAGGTATAGATTGTCATCTCCTCACAGTGCACAAGATACTCTATTGTGAAGAATTTGGGGCATCATTAAATTTTAAGACTATTACAGTTTTTGAAGAAATATAGGACCTAATTTTCTTTCTCCTTCTTATTCTTTAAATAGTGCTTTGTGTCTGGACAACATGAAAACCTCCCCCACCGTTGTTTCTTCTGTGATTTGTGTATTCATTTCAATGGAATATATCTTACCAGAGTGAGAAAGCTCAATAAAGAAATGTATCTGGTGAATATATACCCTAAGACAAAGCAAACTTGATGAAGAGCAGAGTGATGAAGTTAGCAGATGGCATTTTAAGTACTCTTTCCAGGGAAAATGTTACATATTTAGTAAGCTTTCCATATTTGGTTACTTTTGAGCAGAGACTTGAAGGAAGGGTTTTTTCCTAGGAGAGACAGGTTGTAGTTAGGAACCACAAATGTGAATGCCCTGAGCCTAGGGTGTGTGGCTCCACCTGTGGAGGGGTGTGGAGGGAGAGTGGAAAAGACAACAGATTGATGGGAATAAATCACTTAGGGACTTGTTCACTGGGCAAAGGTATAAGGATTCTGTTGAGATGAGAAAAACCTTTGAAAATTTTGGGAGAAGAGAAAATACTGGTATGAATTAGAATATTACATGCTGTGGCTGTAGGACAATGAGTTGTACAGGTTAGATCTCAGCCTGTGCTCTCCTGCCTCCTCTGCTAGGCAGCTTTGTGCAGTACAGTTGTTACACTATACATATTTGGCCCTAAATTGATACAGTTACAGTCCTGTCATCTTGGTTGTGGTATAAAGAATAGACTGATAAAGGGGTAGGGCTGAATTTAGGAAAATCCTAGGAGATATTTTCAGTAGTCCAGAGGAGGAGATGATGGTGTCTAGATTTACGCCAGTCACTTTCTAAGAAAGAGGCTGAATTCTGTAATACTGATAGGAGCTGGATACAGCTTTAGATGAGGAATTTGAGAATAACACAAGAGTGAAGAATAACTCCAAATTGTATACGTCAAAAATATGTTAAAAGTTCAAAATTACCAGTCTGCACCATCTAGAAATACACTCATTCATGTAGATTGTAACTGTTTTGAGGGATTTTGGCTGTTATTTTACTGTTACTTTAATAGCCACTGTGATTAACATTTGTCTTTTTTTGTCTATAATGTTATCCAAGTGGTTATTCAGTAAAGTGTTAGTGTTGAATAACAGGGCTTTAAAGCAATTTTTGCAAGAGAAGCTGGAGTGTTAAACTCTAGGAAAAAGGCCAAAACTGCTGCTGTGATTCACTGAGCTGTGAGTTTGGGAGACGACAGCATTCTGCAAAATGTTAGTTATAGTGCTGGAAAATTATAGAGTCTCTCGAAACAGACTTTTAAAGTTCATAGAAATTTTCATATAGTCAAAGCAAGAAAGATGAGAACAAATGGAAAATCTGGCGGCATAACTCTTGAGATTAGTACTGCTGCAAAGCCTGAGTCAGCTCTGGTTTGTGCCAAAGCATCGAGTATAAGTGATTTGACAAGAGGTTGGAATGTGCTGATGATGCCCCCTTATAATCTGATGCAGTGTATTTATTCAAAAGCTTTATTTTGAATGTGCTTTTCATTATATGTTATTTATTATGGTTAAATTATGTTTAAAGGAAAGCAGTAGAAGATTTTGTATACTTACATTTTGTATAAGAGTAAACATTGGGAGACTTAGGCACCCAGAAAATATTCTCCTCCTACTCCACTATCCATTTAGTTCAGCGAGAAAACTAATATTGTAATGTAAGAGGCTAGATTTTTGTAGTATGTTAACTGACTATCCTTTGCATAACAGTGCCGCTAACTACAGTTGTAAAAGGATCTCTAGTGATTTTGATATGTGTGTTAACCTTTATCATCAGAAACTGATGAAGCGGGGGAAAAACAACAAAACAGAAAAGGAGGCCAAGAATGAATAGGCAGAGAGATGGAAAAAATGATAGAGAGAAGCATCTTGAGGAAAGAGTTAATACAGCTGGACAATGAATTTGGCACTAAACTTTGTTAACTTAAGGGAATTTGTTGGATTACATAATTTTATATTTACTGAAAAGAGAAAGAAATCTTTGTATTGATTTAGGAAGTATTTTTCTTGGCGACAAAAATGTGTTTGGAAAAAAATGGGTCCATTTTGTAAAAGTGATTTAGGGGAAAAAAATGTAACTTTCTCTCTGCTAGAGGTCAGATACACCGAATTTATTTTCTCCAAAATTGAAGAATGAATTTTAAGGAACACTGGAGATTAAGAGTAGGAGACATTTCCTAAGAGTTACAGCTCCTGAGAGACAGGAGGCACAAAATCATGAAATGGATACAACCTGGGTTAAAACTATGATTCAGCCAGTAAGATTACAAGTATAGAAAGCAGGTCATATAGCAAGTGTACATGGAAAGAAATAAGACCTTCTTTAGGAAGGGATGGCACAGGGGGTCTTAGTCACCCACGAGGGTGACTGATATCTATCTAGACCTTATTGAATCAGTGTTACCAATTATCTCATCCCTGGGGAGGTATGTAGGCCTGGTCATTCCGTCTTTATCTTGAGGCCTGGCTTTCAGCAGATGCACCTCCAGCCGCAGTTGTAATGTGTTTTCATCCTCTACATTGACTCCTTCAAGGGCTTAGCTCTGACTGCCTATAACATTTTTACCTAACTTAGTTGTCTATAATAAAAAGACATTAAATAATAGAAAATAATAGCTTCATTTGTAGTTTATTTAGAGGTTACTGGCAGAGGTATAAATATATTCATCTTAAAAGTAAAAAAATATATTAAATAGTAACTTAGTAATTGATTTTCTGACAGCAACGTTTAGTCAGTGGCATAGTGGTCAATGTCATTGTAACGTTTTTTCTAGTCCTCCAACTCTGGGACAGAATTGGTAAAGTCTACAATATATGACAGGGAGGAGGGGCCCTGGGACATCAATCTTGCTGTTTTATAGGAACTCCCATCTTTCCTTCTGTCTTTCCTTTGTCTCATTTTAGCATGAATTCCTCAGAATTTCTTAACTGCAGTTTTTTATAATTTCTGCTATTAAAATCTCTCATCTCGTTTATAAGTTTCTTCTTGGCACTTAACAGTTTCCACTTATACTTATTTGCACAAGTATTTGCTTACTACATGCTACCTCCACTATATTATATGACCCATGAAGGCAGGGAGTGATTCTTCCAAATATCCATGGAGTACCTTTCTTCATTCTTGAATAATTACTGGGTTCCTGTTATTTATAAGGTAGGAATTTGCAATACATTAGGAATTTGTATTTTACTGTTGTTTTTACTGTTGTATGTCCAATGTGAAGCACTACTTATTGCACAGTGAAATTCTATAACTATTTGCTAAGAGAATGAAGATAAATTTCCATTGATGTTTATTTGCAGAGTCCTGAGGTGAAGTGAAATCGGATTATATCTGAAGTCAAGGAATATACACTTCTCCTGAGGCTAAGGACTTCTCTTCCCTGTCACAGGCTAAAAATTTGCAGTGTTTCTGCTCTTCTGGTACTCCTTGGTACGCTCGAGTTTCTCTCTGACCGCAGTGATTTTCCTTTCAGAGAAGAGAAATAAGAATAGGCTAGAGTTTGAGTTATTAGTTGATATGTAATAAGCCTCTTCACATCAGTATTTTAAACATTTTCTTTAGGCATCTGTATTCATGGAGTTTCAAAATTCTGTCCTAAAGAAGGAAGAACATGGTGGTATTTGTAAGAATTCTCTTGTCTTAAAATATCACTTATTTTATATTAACAGAAGAATATGTAGATAAGGAATATATAGATAAGGAAAAAATATATGTGGTGTTGTGTGTGTGTGTGTGTTTCTCCAGAAGGAATTTTGAATGTTTTCCTTGCTGTTGTAATTATCAAAGTTTATCACCAAATACCATGGAAGCCTGAGATGTTTTTCACTGGTTAAGCCTGGAAGCTTTAGGTCAGCCTGCCTTTTCTTTAGATAAAAACAGCAAACTGCCTGATATTATATCCTTTCGTAAATAATATTCTTCTCAGAGACATATGCAGTTTGAGTAAGCTACAAAATAAATCTGTAAAGGCTTCATTTGGTAGTGGTCAGTTATTGGTGAACATTTATGGAATTTTAATTTTAACTTTAATGTAGTTAACTATGCCCTTTTTGGCATAACTATATATCCAGCTTCTCATATATATGTATATGTATATGTATATGTGTGTGTGTGTGTGTGTGTGTGTGTATAGAGAGAGCGAGAGAGATTTTTTTTTTTTGTACTCAGGATCTTCCACTTGTGAGGAAGGCACTGGCACCACTGAGCTGAA
>NW_022936679.1:0-201 GCF_012274545.1 Fukomys damarensis | reverse complement strand
ATGTGGTCTATTTTGGAGAATGACCTATGTGCCACCAAAAAAATGTATATTCTGATTGTGTGGAGTGGAGCACTCTACATATGTCTATTCAGTCCATTTGTTCAAAAGTTTGGTTCAGTTATACTATTTTGTTATTGATTTTTTTGTCTAGACAATTTGTCTGTTTGTGACAGTGGGGTATTGAGGTCCCCACTATAATTG
>NW_022936678.1:0-225 GCF_012274545.1 Fukomys damarensis | reverse complement strand
TATTTTCTTTTGATAGGAAATTAGGTGTGAGACTGGAGCCTGGGTTGAACTCTCCTTGAGACACGAGGGTTGTGATAACAAGTCAACCCACCCTCAGGTCCCTTTGCTAGCACGCCATTGCCAGCCAGTTTTAAGGAGAGAAACAACTACAGCAGAGGTGTAATTAAAAGAAAATGCACATTTGGATGCAATTTACAAATGATGAGACCCTGATAAACTTTCCCA
>NW_022936677.1:0-235 GCF_012274545.1 Fukomys damarensis | reverse complement strand
AGAGCCAGGGGGAAAATACACTTTGCAATGAAGACTTAATGGCTTCCTTTCCCAAGAGGGGTGCCCAGTATGATAAAGGAGTAGAAATTCTGAGATGACATGTAGGCAATGGCTAAAAAACTATTTTTTAATTGGGGAATAAATTATCTTTTGAAAATTTGGCTTTTGAGTAGAATAGCAAAAGGTAGAAGCATCCTTTATAGACAGAGAATCAATGAAGTATGAGAGTAAAAAA
>NW_022936676.1:0-634 GCF_012274545.1 Fukomys damarensis | reverse complement strand
AAAAAAATCCATTCATTTATTTCAGATTAATAGACATACTGAGGGAGAATCTTAAAGATGATATTGCTCATATTAGCTATTAGTCTTGGTAATCTGGGTATTTTAGATATTAATAGTATGATCATATTTAATCATATCAAATTAGATTTGAACAATTTTCTATCTTTTTGAAAGCTGATTTTAATACTATTCATGAGTAACAAGTGTCAGTAAATATGATGGCATCTTTTTTTGGTGATACATTCTTCAAAAAGGATATTAATCTTTCTAAAAATCTAATACTATATTTATACCTCTCCATAGTCATTTATTGTGGAAAATTTTTTCCATGTTAGGAGAAACATTTCTGGATTTAAGAATGTTGTTTATTAAAATATTGCCTGAAGTTTCAGACTAACATATACACTGCTCTGAAAAGCAACTTTTCTGTTGAGAAACTAGTTTGTGATATTTTTATTGTCTTAACACAATTTTTCCTTTAATAATTGAAAAAATTTTGAATACATTTCTTTTTGATGAAAAGTTGCTTTTCAGCTCAGATACTGTTAAATACATCCCTTTATAAAGGTATCTGATTTCTTACTCCCCATGACTTTAGTAAGTTTAAATTGATGACTCTTAAAAACATGTTTGC
>NW_022936675.1:0-4427 GCF_012274545.1 Fukomys damarensis | reverse complement strand
TCCCCTGCTCCCTTTCATATGAAGAGAGTTCAGCTGCATTAAAAGAGACTGAAACCAACACACAAAAGATAACGGAAAAAAAAAAAAGCCCTGAGGAGGATTCCATCTTTGGATTCCATCTTTTCTGACTTTACTTTTTCTTTCCTACGTTCAAATCTTATAACCCAATAAATTTTCTGAATGTAGTCGTTGGACCTGGATTAATGTTGATCATATAAAAACATTTTCCACTGTTAATAGTAATAGTGTGATAGTGTATATATGTATTAGTGTAATATGTAATCATTATATATATATATATAGAGAGAGAGAGAGAGAGAGACTGAGAAATATGAAGTTAAGTATTATCCTCAAGGCCATACATGTAATAAGTAAAACAGAGTGGACTGGAATGTAGATCTTTCTGACTACATTGATCTTTACAAATAACTCTGTTACAAAAGTTCACAACCTGCTAAGTATTACCAGTGAGAAAGTTATTTAAGTGGTAGAGTTAAGCGATTACTGAGCCTTCTTTTTCTTTCCTCCTTCCTTCTTTTTTTCTTTCATTCCTTTCTTTTTCCTTCCTTTCCCTTCTCTTCCATTTCAGAACAGCTTGCCTCTAATTTGTACGTCAAACATGAGAAGAACAAGTTAGGGAGCTGGTCAGCAAGACAGGACCTCCAAGGGGGTGACACACGCTCATCGGAACTCCCTGTGTGAGGAGTCAGAACTGAAGAGGCAGAGTAAATGAATCGAACCAGATCCCAGTTTTACTTCTTCAACTCATTCATGCCTCATTTGCTGGTTTTCCTCCTCTCATCCTTCTCCCCTGTTTCTCCTGTTGTATGCTACACCACTCGCCCTGCCCCTTGAACCTTGGAAAGCTGCACGGATTGGAAAAACAGGTCTTAAAAGAACTTCTCTGACAGTTGCCGGGAGGGAATTGAATCAAAGATCTGAAGCAAGAGGTATGAATGCCAGAACAATCTCCAGTTGTTCCCCGTGAAAGTTTTGCAGCAATTAAAGAGGAAGATGACTGCAACCCGAGCCAGACTCACAAGTGACTTTACCCCTCTCCGCCCTCACCTCATAAAACTCTTATCCTCCCTCATTAGTGAAGTTACCTGATCTTCAATTCCTTCCTGGTGTACACCAGCTGAATCTATCTTTTAACCTCTATCTGACTCATTTAAACTATTCTTTGACAGGACCAGTACTGGAAAGGGAATGGTGCCCCAGTGTAAGATGTCAGAGCCTGGAGTGGAAGGGGCTGCTTAGTGTAGAGCACTTCAGTCTGAGCGGGGGCAGGGGCATCCATGAAGGACTCAGGAATCTCACTTATGATTTAAAAATTCTGGGTTTACAATGCTAAAATGTTTTTAGGGATGTTGTTTGGGTGTATCCTCCAGCATTTAAACTGTACTTGACACAGTAGATGCAGACATACTGACTTTCTGATAAATGAGTTAATGAAAAAATAAAGCATCTGAGAGATGGTTAAGAATATAAACACAGAAAGACATTATTCATGGCATCATAGCTGCTATCCTATGCTTTCAAACATTTTTGTTTTATTAAGCCGTGAAGTTTGTGCAGCTTGATGAAATGGCTTTTCTGTCCCATGAATGTTAATCCTCAGTATGCAAAATCCAGCTCTAAAGAAATACTTAGCACCACAACAATAAGACAAAAGCCCATGTAAAGTAAACATTCCAGAGGCCTACAGAGGTTAAATGGGAAGCTGGAAATGATTATCCTATTGCTAAAAAATAAATAACATATGGGAAATATAAGCAGTGAAGGAGAACTTCCTCTTTTTCAGCAGTATTTTGTCCTTAAATATTTAAATTGATAAAATAACATTTGACTGAAATATTCTAGAAGGTGAAAGAGCGATATTACTCTCTTCTGCTTGCCAATAGTACTTTTATTATTTAAAATTGTTCTCTAGAATATTAAACAGCGATATTTAACATTACTACTTAATTTTCTAGCTTTATGGTTTAAAATTGTTCCCATGTATATTAAATCATTGGTTTTAATCTGTAGATAAATAAAGATTAGCTAGAGATGTAGCTCAGTTGGTAGAGCACTCATCTAGAAAAATAGAAACACAGAAATGTATATGTGTGTATGTGTATGGGATAAGTCATATTTTTGTATATATGTGTATACATATACACCTTCATGATCACACATATATAGTCAGTCATATATATCATCATATATATTATATAAGTAAATATATTATATATAAATATGTATACAATGCTTTAGTAAAGGAAAAATGGATCCATTCTACACTCTCAGTTTGTTCTCTCTCTCTATTATTTGCAAGCTTTGTGAAGGAAGAGTCTAGACTATTGTCCCTTCCCTCCTTCATCTTCCACAGCAGTCTGGTTTCTGTCTGTATCACTCTACTGAAACTGCTCTCGCCCAGACACTGTCTTCTCGGTCATTAAATCAAAAAGGGAATTTTTGGGTCTTAACTCACTTGACATCTTAAGCATTTAGCATTACTCTCTACTTCCTGAAACTCTCTATACTCTTGATGTATTTTTAATGTATATTTAACACTTTCTTCCCCAATTTTTTCTCATTATTTGACCCTATCTTTCAGTTTCCCTTTTGTACTCATTCTCAAAATCCAGTGTTAAAAAGATGTATTCACCCAGTCGCCAAAGTAAGAACACTAGGGATCATCTTTGACCCCTCACTTTCCTCCTGTCCTTGTAACCAAGCACTTCTACATCGATCCCACTCATCCTCACGTCCTTTCCCCCTGCTGCTATCTTAGTAAACACTCTCATGATCTCTCACCGACTAATGGCAAGAACTTCCTAATTAGTGTCCCTCTTTCCAGGCAGACCCCTGACATGTCATCCATCGTAACTGCCACCAGTTATGGGGCTCACTCTCCCTGAAAACGCTTTCAATGGATTCCCATTAATTGCGAGAGAAAGCTCAAGCTCTTTGAGACAGCCAACGTATCACATTGTCCTTTTTCAATTTGGGACAAGGCCTCTCCTTTTCATCTCACACGTAGCTCTTGGGTATCGCAGTCCCTTCTTCCCACATTCATTTTGCTTTTTGTTTTGCGTGTCTATGCATTGGCTCAAGTTAACCCTTCTGATACTTCTGCCAGAGGAACCCTTTGCCCTGTAAACTCCAGATTCGTATTCACGCTCCACTAACTTGGTTTTCTGTACTTTTGTCAACTTACTCTGATAATCTCATTGTACATTAAACTTATAATTAGCGGTCACGAATGTTTTGCATGTCTAAAATTTATTCGCCATACTTCTCCCCAAACTTACTTCCAGCTTTATTGTGAGGGTTAATAGATCCTCTTCTTCAGATGCAGTGCTCTCGCTTGTCCTCTGCATCTGTGTTTCTTCACATCCCATTTCTGTTCGCTATTGCTGTTTCTACTTCTATAATAAAGCTGGGAGTAATTCATTCCCAAGCATCTACACTGCAGGTGCCTTAAGTTAGTATTGCACTATTCCTGGCAAATTAGCATCCTCCTTCTTACCTCTACCTCTTTTATCATCTGACTACCTCAATTCAGCTATCTTCAGCAGGCAGATTCGTATTTCTAACCTAAAAACTGAACATAGCACACCTCTCTCAAAAATCCTTCGATGACTTCTCCTGATCACTGAATATTACCTAAACCCATTTCCTTCAAGAGCTTCCTTGTTTTTTTTTTAAACTCATATTTTTGATATTTACTAAACAGACTTTTATGTTTATACATTTTCTCCTTTGCTTCAGAAAACCATATGCTGTAAAGTAATTAGGCTTTAGAAAGTTAACACTTGCAAAATGTCATTGACACTCATTCTTACTTCTGTAAAATGCATTTCTAAGGAAATTAAACATTTTTAAGTGAGCCTAAAAAATAATAAGGCTTGAAGTGTAACACAGAGACCAGCAAAAAGCCAGCAACCCTCTCTATATAGCATTTTTTTTTTTTTTTTTTTGTACCCGGAATAAAACTCAGGACCTTAAGCGAAAGAGGCAGAAGGCAGCACCACTGAGCTAAATCCCTGGCCCACATCTATCTTTTAAAATGAAAAATCTTAAAACTTTATAAAAATGGCTTGATAACTAAAGGACTACTGATATTCTTTAAGAATAAAACCAACTCATTGAGATATGTCATAGTTTAAAATAAGTAGTATCAAATAATTGTTTTTAAATTGAAATCATTCCCTAAAATATAAACAAATCTAAAATTATATATATATTAACTACTTGAGTTTTACAGTTAAATTACTTCATCAATGCATTACCTGGTCTTCACAGAACATCATTTGAAGCGAATTTATATTTCTGAATCTTGGAAATACTCCAGGGACAACATTGCCAGCAGTGAATTTCCTTCCAACCATCTAGAGAATGTGATGTGAGCTTAACCTGGGCTCAGTTAATTATATGCT
>NW_022936674.1:0-865 GCF_012274545.1 Fukomys damarensis | reverse complement strand
ACCACCAAACCCATGTGGGGTTCACAGCAGGTGGCCTCCTCAGCACACAGTGCCCTTTCCCTCTTCCTGCTGTGAGGACAGATCTATTCAGCTGGCTCCCCACTCCTGCCCACACAGCCCATCTATTTTAGAAGTTGGCCCACTGGATGGAGGTGGGCACACAAGCCCACAGCCTCCAGGAGCCAACCTCAGGACTCTGGCTGGGAATGAGTCCCCTGTGCTCCCAGACTGCGTGCCTGTGAGCAGGGTGTGGGGAAGCAAAGCCCAGAATGCACCAGCAGCCATGGAGGCCAACGCAGACAGGCAGTAACCAATGCACCAAGTTCTGGAGGGCACCGGAGAGCCACAGGGTCAAACCAATTCTGAAAGCAGAACCACATCTGGCCTAGCAGATATCAAGCAAATAAATCTTGTTGTTGAAATCAGGTTGGGCTGGGTGTTTGCCACTTGCAATCCACACCGCCTAACACAACCTGATGTCCTGACCTGATTTTAAAAGTCTCTTCCCACCTTGAGTTTCAGGTTCAGTGCGGCAGGATCACTGGGAGCCCCCCGCCCAAGTCAGCCGGCTGTACATCCACAGAACACGCAGGGCTGTGACCGCAGTCGAGTGGCAAATCCCACCCCCAGGAGGGGACCATGACACAAGGACAGGCTCTCATTTCTTGACGTGGGGGAGAGGGAGGGGAAAGGCAGGCAGATGGCACCAAGGAGCATGAGAGTTCCAAGACCCACGGTCAGCTCTCCGGAGGCCGGGGCTGCTGAACCTGTGGCCGCAGGCAGGCTTTAAAAGTCTCAGTGAAGGCTGGGGATTTAGCTCAGCGGTTTGGTGGCCTGCCTTGCAAGCGCAAGGACCCGAGTTCAA
>NW_022936673.1:0-209 GCF_012274545.1 Fukomys damarensis | reverse complement strand
TTGATGAATGGGGCAACTGCTAGCAATTTTTGTTCCCAGACTTTGCTCTAAAGGTTTTTGCTGTGTTAAATCCTTATTTGCAAAGGTTTAATGCCCCTTTGAATCATGGCAGGAACCCCAGAATGTGGATAATATTCTGATTTTTGAAGCCAAAAAGGTAAAAATAAAAATCCTGCAAAATGAAATCTCCAAATGGACTTCCATAAAGT
>NW_022936672.1:0-216 GCF_012274545.1 Fukomys damarensis | reverse complement strand
TTTTATCTCATTTAGCTTTTGAGGAAGGGACCGCAAATACCTTGAAAGTCTTGATTTTTCTGTCGATTCTGACCTCCAGAAGGCCAACAGGGTGCAGAGCTGGACAGTCCAGTCATTCAGGCTCGTATTCACCCCCGAGTACCACACCTGTTCCCCTTGTGTTCCCGAATATGTTTCCACCTACAGCCTGTGTTGAAACTGGTGGATCCCTGAAGG
>NW_022936671.1:0-272 GCF_012274545.1 Fukomys damarensis | reverse complement strand
GAGGAGGCCCTGGAGATACTGTTGTATATATCACTATGCGGAAAGCCTAAACAGTCTCTACAACAAAACATTAAATCACTTAGGGTAAGGAAAAACGTGATGCCGTGGCAGAACTGAAGAAAACTTTATGACAGAAATGAGGCTTATATTGAACCTGAAATAAGAATAAAATTTAGGCAGTGAAAGAGAAGTAAGTTTAAACATTTTTAACCTAAAATATAATTAAACTGTATTATTTCCAGATTGTTCAAATTATTTTCTAGTTTCTTGGC
>NW_022936670.1:0-310 GCF_012274545.1 Fukomys damarensis | reverse complement strand
ACATTCCAACTCCCCCACCTGCCTTGAGAGTGTGATTCGAAGATACATAGCAGCGTCTTGGGTTCCCCAGAATCCGCGCTTTTGGGCTCGTGGGACCAACCCTGGAGCTGTCCAATCCCACGGCTTCCTAGCATGCTGCCCAGCTCCTCCGTAACACAGCTCTGACTTGCGAGAGACCCGCTGCCAGCACCTGCCACGTCCCCAGCGGGTTCTCCTGCACTCTCCAACCCCATCAGAGATACAGTCGCCTGCCGAGTCAGAAACGAGTTACACAAGCAGATCTTCCATTACGTTTAAAGCTCTCTCGGGC
>NW_022936669.1:0-236 GCF_012274545.1 Fukomys damarensis | reverse complement strand
TTTCTTTCAATGCGGCTGGCAAACCGAGGCCAGACTATTACTCACCTCCTTGCCCACTTATAAAAGTGATTATGAGGGGGATTGAGAATAGCCTACCAGGGCCGGGGATTTAGCTCAGTGGTTCCACCACCTGCCTCACAAGTGCAAGATCCTGGGTTCGATCCCTAGTACCGAAAAAGAAAATAGCCTGCCAACAGATACAAAATTCATTTCACTGTGGGAGATACAATTTTGAA
>NW_022936668.1:0-450 GCF_012274545.1 Fukomys damarensis | reverse complement strand
GTGCATAAAGACACCATGCATGCCAGGCACTTGCCATGCACAGAGGTGCCAACTGGGTGTGCACCAGTCAGCCCACAGGGAGGGGTTGGACAGGTGGAGGCTACACAGCTGCAAAGGGACAAAGGTGTGAAGACATGGACTGCTATTGAAGGAAGTGGATGCAGAGCAGAAGGCAGTGTGCTACCTTTGTATGAAATTGGTGTAATGAGAAAAATGTCCATGTTTGTATTTGCCTGCTTTGCCTAAGAAATATTAGGATGATAAATGAGGTACTGATACAAAGTAGGCTGAGTCAGAAGAGACAGGAAACAGCAGAGTGGAAATCTTATTTGGAAGCCAGGGGAGACAGATAAAGCAGAGCAAAGTGGAGGGACCCTTTTATCAGAATCCTATGGCCTGGTGCTCCACCTGTGAGGGTCCTAGCAGTCCTGTGTGGAGCTTGGCTGGAAA
>NW_022936667.1:0-407 GCF_012274545.1 Fukomys damarensis | reverse complement strand
CTCTTGTCTCCACACTATTGAGTGTGCTGTCTTTTCTCAATCCTCACTCCCCAACTCAGGTACGTTCGTGTTGTGACGGCCCGACCGCCACACAAGGACAAATCAAGAAGACCTGGATTCTTGCCTTTACTGGATAGGGCCATAGGTAGAGCTACTCAGGCAGATATCTGAGCTCCCCAAGAGCATCAGGGCTATCTTAGCCCTCTCAGAGGAGGTCCAAAGCCTTTGGTGGTATAAGATCACAGACTGATCGGGCAGCTCATCCTAGTTGTGTGAGTCAGACATTGGTGATCATTGATGTGCATCTGGGCATCATAGGTGTTTTTTTTGTTTGTTTGTTTGGTTTGGGTGTTTTGAGACAGGGTCTCACTGTGTAGTTGAGACTGACCTGGAACTCACTATGTAGC
>NW_022936666.1:0-817 GCF_012274545.1 Fukomys damarensis | reverse complement strand
CAGTCAGAATTAGTGGAATATAGTGGTATGCATTAGTGGAGATGAGTCTCACACATTATTAAGCAAAAAAAGCAGAACATTCAAAATCATGCAAAATTAATG
The DNA here is from genome assembly GCF_012274545.1 of Fukomys damarensis. Lineage (NCBI taxonomy): Eukaryota > Metazoa > Chordata > Mammalia > Rodentia > Bathyergidae > Fukomys > Fukomys damarensis. Next base: position 715 of record NW_022936666.1, on the reverse strand, counting down.
CATTTTTAAGAGAGAAGTATATACATGGTAGAATTAAAACAGCCCATTTTCATTAAGTATTGACACTCTCAGGGTTGCAGTTTTCTAAGGGCTTAGAGAGTTACCAGTAGCCCTAAGAGGTGGGGATTATGAAAAGTAATGCTTTGCTAAGACAGGTGGCAGAAAAGATTTGTTTTCTCTGACACGTCTCTGTGCAGATGTTAAAGTTTTTGACAATTCTGGCTTGTTAGGAATGTGATCTTTTCTTACAAAAATTTTTCTGCATTGTTGAACTCTAGGATGTCAGGGAATATAGTTGATATATGGGATGTTCTCTGGAAGTGGTACGTCTTTGTTAATAAGACTTTGGAGTTTGCAATTACTTTCATAACCATATAATACCTTTCTCAAACAGTGTTGAAATATTTACTGTAAAGGGATAATATGGAGTGGTCATTTTGAGGAGAACTTGGAATGGAAAAAGAACTTGGAATGCAAAATGGAAAAGACAGGGCTCTGGGCTCCAGCAGACCCAGGTTGGCCATTCACCTTTTCCATTTTACATAGACTTAGTTGCTTACTTTCTCTGACTTAGTTTTCCTAATGGTAGGAAATATATTCTTACTTACCTGTCTGTTATCTTCTGTCTGCTTTTTTCTCTCCATCTCCCATTCATCCTGGAACCATACTGCTTAGCTGCTTATATCTGTTGATTATCATCATCTTTATTGTCATT
>NW_022936665.1:0-236 GCF_012274545.1 Fukomys damarensis | reverse complement strand
AACAGCATATCCACATTTCTTTTGAGAATATGTTTGTACCTAGTTCATTTTCAAAACTGTTTTCAAAAGAAGAAAGCGCTTTCAAATTAATATTTAAGTAGCACTCTTACAAAGGTAGGTAGTTAAATCTGAATCTTGGAATGTTTTATATGAATTTATCTGTCTATATTTAAATGTAGACTTTTGGTCCAGGTTTTTTATTCCAAATATTTTAATGAACAACTAAATGCATTTAG
>NW_022936664.1:0-1038 GCF_012274545.1 Fukomys damarensis | reverse complement strand
TTAAAATATCAATGAAAGTAAATGAAATATTCATGGCAATAGCTAAAAAATTGCCAAAAAGTGAACCACAGAATCCAGGAGCAAATTCTGCTAGAGGAAGAGTAGGAGACCTCACTGAATCCATACAATCAACCAGAAAAAGTCATTTAGTAACTAAATCTCCAGTTTGAACTAGGTGGAATATTCTGCTTCCTAAATGTTAAATAACAGTGGAATTGGAGCATTTAACCAGCCCAGTCTGATTCCCATAAACAAGAGACTTATAATAGAGTCAAGTTTCTAATACAGAATTATTTTAAGTGTTTTGAACTTAATCTTTAATAACATGCATGTGTTCCTCTGACTAATGTTTCAGCAATAGGAAAGAAAAATGAGATCTGTGTGTACTTGTTTCACTGGAAAGTTGGAGGGAATCATTTCCATCATTAGGGATAAAGACAAATGATTATCTAGACCCACAGTTAACCATCCAGTTTCTCCAAACTGGGACAGTAATTGTCTGTGAAAAAATTAGAAATTATTCATTTGAGTTTTCTGAAAAAAATTTTTAGAAAGATATTATAAAGATAGTTATGCTTAGCTACAATATTCAGGTAAACTTTCTTCTGTTATCTAAGGTGCACATTCCACATTTTATTAAGTTAACCACAAGAAAACAGTCCCCCATCTCCAGGAAGAAAAAGAATATTAGTAGCATCTAAGTTATAGCCAGTCCTTTTATTTTTCTAAATGGGATGAAGTTAAATGTTAACTCCATTTTATTTAGGAATATGAAAACTAATAAATGCATTTTAATGAATAACGTTCCCTTCATGTGAGCTCGTCATCAGAAATGAAGCAAACCAGGTCTTTGTTGTTGTTTTTTAAATCACTGCTGGCCATTACATAGGTCTTGTTTGCAGGCAGGGAAGACGCTTTTGTTCCCTTTGGACAAATACAGTCAGTCCACTAACAATTATGTATGTTCAAACTTGACCGTTTTAAACTTTATCTTCAGCTGTACTGTAAATAGGGTACTGCATTGTAGCTTCCATGTAT
>NW_022936663.1:0-1000 GCF_012274545.1 Fukomys damarensis | reverse complement strand
TTTTTTTTTTATCATCGACAGAGGATGGGAGGGTGAAAATGGAAAAGAGTTTTGAACTTTATATAACATAAACTAATGCTATTTATTTATTGCACATTTTTTCATACTTATTATTCAAACTTACAATTTTTTCCACATGATTATTCCTAGTATTGTGAATCTCTTTAAAGAGAATTGTTTATCGACTGATCTCTTTCTTTTACATGTTCAGGAAGCAGACGTTTTACATATCCAAGACAGGTGCAGTAATATGTGTGTCTGTGTGTCAGTATGAGGACCTCACATTAAGATATTTTTAGAATTTGCATCTTGCTCCACGGTTTTTTATCCAGCTCAATCTTCTATTGAATAGTCATGATTGTTAGATCATGTTATTCCAAATATTATTTAAATATTCAGGCATACATTCTATAATAACAAGGACTATGACACGAAACACTAGTACCTTCAGGCCATGAATGATTTTCTTTATTCTCATTAACTGTCTGTGGATTTTTCTGCATACCTGTAATACACTGTACAGACAGCTTTTTCAAATTGACTAAAACAAAATGTGTGTAAATGTTTCCATAATTACACTTGACCTTCCTGTCTAAATAGTGAGAAGAGTTGAATTTTAGCCCAAAATCATAATATGCTGGTGCATTAAACTTGTCTTTTAATTTTTAATTTTTAAGGCAGAGCATATTAACCATTGTACATTGCAAAGCTATTTAATAATTCTAGTGTTATGGTAAATGTGAGTATTCCTTAACAGGAACAAGTGATAAATATAAGCTATTCTGTCTTCTTTCTACAGATACTTTACATTGCTCTTTGTGAAGAGAAAAAAATTTATGTACTGTACTATTTGATAGGCTGCTCTAAGGTTTTGGAAATTTTATTTTCAAGTTTTAGAAGGTTTCACGTAATTTTCTTTTTTTTTTTTTGTCCTCAATGAGTTTATTGGTACATTTTAGGTATACAGTAGAGTTACATTCATTATCGGGATCTTGTACCT
>NW_022936662.1:0-252 GCF_012274545.1 Fukomys damarensis | reverse complement strand
ACTGGAAACCCTTACCTCTGAAGCCTTGTTGCCAGTGGGAGTTGTCACTTAATGGGCGCTCAGAAGCCAAGGGGTTAAGTGTGACATGGAGCTAGGAATCACAGATTTGCCATCTGACTGTGTGCAACCAGCCCTGCAGTGGGAACTGGAGAATGAGAGGCTCTCCTTGACCTAGCACAGCCTCCCTAAGCCTCTGTGATGTGACCAATGGGGCATTTCAGGGCATTCCAGAAGCTCCCTCAATAGAGACCA
>NW_022936661.1:0-417 GCF_012274545.1 Fukomys damarensis | reverse complement strand
TTTATTTTTATTGTTGGGTTGTCCTTCTTTAATTTCTGGGTATTACTTACATCTTCCTAATATGGTTGCGTTTTAGCTTTTGAGTTTCTAATGACTCATAGACATTCTTATTTTCATAATATCAGAGAAAACAACTCTTTAAATCAATCACCACTCTTTGTCCCAATTGATACATTCAGCAGCCCAATAGGATCAGGCACAGCTTGCCAACTGACCACTTGTGGTAGTCATTAATGTATCACCTTTAACTCATGTGAATTAGATTAATTTCAAAAAGCAGCTCATAGTATGTTTGCAGTGAATATTCTTTTCAATATGGCATCTTTACCATTTAGGATGGGGGATTAGACTTACAACAAGAGGATTAGATAAGTGAGAGAATTAGAGCAGGTTTGAAGTGAATCCAGAGGTTGTAGA
>NW_022936660.1:0-304 GCF_012274545.1 Fukomys damarensis | reverse complement strand
GTCACCTGATGGGGAACTCGGTTTACAGTGTAGCTAAACACAAAATCATCACACTGTACACCTTGTATGCACATAGTATTTGTAAGGTACACCAGCCAAAGCACTCTGATGGCTGACCTCAACCTGAAAATCTTCCTGCCTGAGCCTCTTAAGCAGTGGCATTAGAGATGTGTACTAGGACACCCAGCTCAATCTTTCTCACATGATTCTGTAAAAATTAAAGATTGCACACCTGATCTTCGGTTCAGTTTTGCATCCTCATATTTAACTGGAATTTCTTAATGTGTTACTTGAGCTTTTTGCT
>NW_022936659.1:0-341 GCF_012274545.1 Fukomys damarensis | reverse complement strand
AAGTATTTGTGAGCAGTGCTTGGGGCAGATTAATTTCCAAGTTCATTAAGAATTTATCCTACGAACACAAATGTGGTCATTTTCAACAACAACATTGCCCTTAATGAAAAGGGAGAAATTTTGGTAGGACTAGATTAAAGTCCTGGTCTTTCTTATCCCTTCCATAGCTATATGGCTGATGGCTGTGGAATTCCACTCTCTCCAGAGGCCATGATGTCAAATATTGTAAGTGGATATGGGAACGAATTGAATAATTTCACAATGGGTGATATTAATGTTTCTTTTTAAGAACTGAGTATATATAATAGTATATAAGATCCTAATGAGATAATTGACCATGT
>NW_022936658.1:0-220 GCF_012274545.1 Fukomys damarensis | reverse complement strand
CCTGGAGTCTCTTTATTACTCTAACCCCACTCTCTCAGGGATGAGTAACCCCACTGAGCATTTTGTTATCAAAGACTGGAGTTGTGAGGAGTGCTGTGGTCCTATTATGAAGAGTGCTCTGAGCTCCTGTGGCAAGGGTGCTGTTAACTTAAAACTTGTGTTCTGAGGGACGATTTTCCCTTGGGTTTTGAAAATGAACATCCTACAGCCCCAGGATGTA
>NW_022936657.1:0-228 GCF_012274545.1 Fukomys damarensis | reverse complement strand
CAATAAGATACTCTATATTGAAGACCCAAAAAACTCCATCAAAAGACTTCTAGACTTAACTGACAGTTTTAGCAAAGCAGCAGGATACAAGCTCAACACCCAAAAATTAGTAGCTTTCTTACACAAATAACAGACTCACTGAAAGAGAAATTAGGGAACAATTCTTTTCACAATAGCATCCAAAAAATGAAGTATCTAGGAATCAACCTAACAAAAGAAGCAAAAGAC
>NW_022936656.1:0-239 GCF_012274545.1 Fukomys damarensis | reverse complement strand
AATTGGGATAAAGGATTGTGATTGATTTAATGAGTTGTTTTCTCTGATATTATGAAAATGAGGATGTCTATGAGTCATTAGAAACTCAAAAGCAAAAACGCAACTATATCAGGAAGATTTGAGTAATGCCAAGAAATTAAACCAAGGACAACCCAACAACAAAAATAAAAAGGAGCAAACACTTAAGCAAGACACAAAGACAGATTTCCAGTTCACCAATGGCAAACAGTAGAACAAAT
>NW_022936655.1:0-241 GCF_012274545.1 Fukomys damarensis | reverse complement strand
AAGTGGAATTTACGGATGATTTCAAGGCAGGCGCACGTGTTTGATATGTAATAAATGCATCACCGTGGGAAGCTGGTACACTGCTCTACAGCATCATAATCCCTTTTTACTTCCCCAGCCCTTCCCCCGTGTCTCCTCCCCCTCCATCCCTAGATTAACGTCCCCATCTCCATATGGTCTTCTGATAATTCAAAACCTGGACATAGACCAACCAAGACAGGATGTAGGAGTCTGAAAACAC
>NW_022936654.1:0-226 GCF_012274545.1 Fukomys damarensis | reverse complement strand
TACTTTTTGAATATTCATTAACTTTTATTTAAAATGAGTATATCACGTACCTTCAATATTAATATAACCACACTTCCCTGAAAAAAAAAAAACTACTGAGAGGGGCCAGGGTAGTTCAGTGACACAGCACCTGCCTGGCAACCGCAAGGTCCTGAGTTCGATTCCTGGTACCAAAACAGACAAACAAACCAAAAAAATTAAAGGACACATTTTCAAGTGATATAAA
>NW_022936653.1:0-616 GCF_012274545.1 Fukomys damarensis | reverse complement strand
ACAGATCTCAGCATGACCATTCTACAAGCGGTTAAAATTGGGGCACACAGCTTGATCCATTTCATTCTTGTTTCCTTTAGTTGTGAAATCGGAGTCACCCACCTTCCAACGTGGGTGTTGAGAATTAATCAGAACGAGAAAGCTATGTTGTGAAGGGTAAGTTTGACTGTCAACTCAGTTGGCTTGGGAACTGCCCAGGGGATTAGTAAAGCACGCTTTGGGGTGTGTGTGGGTGGGTCGGAGAGGGGAGACCTTGGGCAATGTTCCCTTCCTCTCTGGCGCTGCTCCCCTGCTCTGCTTCCTGGCCACTGTGAGCCAAGCAGCTTTGCTCCGCTACATCCTTCTGCTGTGATGTTTCTGCCGTGGAGCCAGCAGACTGTGGACCTCTTGAAGGGTGAGTCAAATAAACAGCTTCTCCTTCACTTTGCAAGTGGCTGGCGCGGTGTTCCAGCCATGAGAAAGCTGCCTAACGCGTACGTGCAACTCTGAAGTGACCAACTTCACTTGCCTACGCCTACAAAATAATGTGATGGTTGGACTGAGGATGCGGCTCAGTGATAGAGCCCTTGGGGAGCACATGTGAGGCCCTCACACACACACACACACACACACACAC
>NW_022936652.1:0-1524 GCF_012274545.1 Fukomys damarensis | reverse complement strand
GTAAAGGAGCACCACTGAGACCTAAAACTGTAGAGCTACCAAAATGCAATGTCTACCTGGGAAAGACGCAGTCATAACACTAACATTATATAGATAAAGCATGGTTTGAGCTCAGCAAACCCAGGGTGGTGGGATCTCCTGATGCTCTGTGAGCCCAACTCCTACTCTGGTGCATCCAAGAGAATGGCAGAGAATGGAGTCACGGTTTACTCTGAAGTCCTAAGGTTTAACATCTGCCTTGCTAAGTGTTAGATTTGCTTGTGGCTTCCTGTTCCTTTCTTCATGCCTACCTCTTCCTTTTGGAATGGGAATGTCCACCCTATTCCTGTCTCACTACTTTATTCTGGAAGTACATAGCTTGTTTTGATATTACAGGCATACAGCTGAAAATGAGTTTGGCTTAGAGTGAATCATGCCTCAAGACTTATCCGTATTCAATTAAAATAGAACATTGAACTTGGGACTTTTGAGTCAGTATTGAAACAAGTTAAAACTCATGGAAGTCTAGGAGACAACAATTATATTCTATGAACTGAGGAAGATGCACATTGTGGGAAGCACATAATGAACATTATGCTTTGTATATAGCTCCCCAAAGTCCTCATTCTGGAACCTTCATATCCAATGCAGCAGTGTTGAAGTGGGTCCCAACAAGAGCTGTTTGATTCATAAAGGTTCTATCCTCATAACTAGGTTAATGTTATTCTTGTATGAATGAGTTTGTTGCTATGAGTTAGTTTCTATGAGAGTGAATTTTTGCAAAAGTGAGATGAATTTCCTTGATTTTTCTCTTGCCTTTGCCCTCTTGCCCTTCCAATATATTATACAGCTGCAAGAAAGTCCTCACCACCCAAGTATGGTAGTGCAAACCTAAAATCCAAGCATTTGGGAGGCTGCAGCAGGAGAATCACCATGATTTGAGGCCAGGCTGAACTACAGAGTGAGTTTAGGGCCAGCCTGAACTACACAGCAAGATGAGACACTGTCTCAAACAAACCAAAAGAAAAAAAAACAAACAAACAAAAAAACCCTTACCAGAGCCAACTGGGTGTAGATACTATGCACTTGGGATTCACAGGCTCCAGAAGTGTGACCTGAATACATTTTTTTATATAAATAAACTTTCCTGTGGAATTCTATTACAAAAGCAAAAAATGGACTAAAATTATAGATCAGTTCTGTTTTCCTTCATTATTCCTGTGGATTCAAGTTACCATCTGGTGCCAGTTTTCTACTCTAATATGATTTTCCTCCCATATACCTACTTTGTTCTATTATTATAAAAAGTGTTTCTACATGATACAGGCCCAATAAGAATTTAATATGGGCTGTTTTATACTAGTAAGACAAGGGAAAAAAGACAAAATATTTATTTATAATATCCTTTATAATTGTATAACTATACAATTAGTGCTCTGCTTTTTGAGGAGATGTAAAACATTTTGGTTTACTTGCTTTTCGTTCGTATCCTTTAGGAATTATTTTAAGTGGGTCTAGTAGACAGAAACTCACCCAGTTGTATTT
>NW_022936651.1:0-300 GCF_012274545.1 Fukomys damarensis | reverse complement strand
CCAATGCTGAGGAATGAACCCAGGGCCTTGCAAATGCTTGGCAAGTGCTCTACCCCTAAGCTATATCACCAGCCCTTTACCTCTACTTTTTTGGTGTTTTGAGACAGGGTCTCACTACGTAGTTGAGTCTGACCTGTAACTCTCTATGTAGTCCAGGCTGGTCTTGAACTTCCAGCGATCCTGCTGCCTCAGCCACCCGAGTGCTGGGATTACAGGCATGCACCAGCACGCCCGGCGTTTTACCTCTTTTTTAAAACAGGTTTCACCAACCACCCACTGAACTTGGAATATCCCTTCCCA
>NW_022936650.1:0-206 GCF_012274545.1 Fukomys damarensis | reverse complement strand
AAAAAAACACACACAGAAACAAAGACCATCAAGCTAAAGATTTTCAGTGAGAGCTCGCTTAGCATGTAGCCTGCCACCTGCTGGAAACAACACTACTGTAAGTGTGACTCGAAGTCTAAAGGGCTCGACGACATGATAAATGAAGAGAGGGAAGGGAGGTCTTTGGCAGAACGCATGGTGTAAGTTAATTGGAGAAACTGGTACCG
>NW_022936649.1:0-212 GCF_012274545.1 Fukomys damarensis | reverse complement strand
CTAAGATGGAAAAAATCAGGGGAACATAGAGAGTAAAGTGGATCCTCAAGTTAGGACTGACCTATTACATGAACAACTTGAGTTAATTAGGTTAATGAAAGAGTCATCTGCCTCCTGTCATCTATAGAGTGTACCCAAGTAAACAGCTAGATCTCAGGTGTATTGAGTTACAACCAGCCCTCAGGAACTGATCAAGTTTGTAAGTCAGGGAG
>NW_022936648.1:0-246 GCF_012274545.1 Fukomys damarensis | reverse complement strand
GACAGGAATTGCTCCCCAAACCGAAAAGCCTGGCCTTACTGCACTGGGCTGTGGTTGCAAGGACAGGGGCGTTAGCAAAGAGAGTGTAGCAGGGAACCTGAACAATGGGCTTTTCCATTCTGTCCCTGTCCTTCTTTCTGCAGACACAGAAGTCTTAGCTAAGTGGAGTTGGATGCCATTCATAAGCTGACAGAGTTCTTTATGGATGTCAGAAAAAAAACTATGTCTCCAAATTGAACAAGCGAA
>NW_022936647.1:0-257 GCF_012274545.1 Fukomys damarensis | reverse complement strand
AAGATACAGAAACCACTCAAGATGTACTTGGCTACCTCATCTTTGACAAAGGAGCTAACCATCTTCAGTGGAGGAAAGATAGCCTCTCTAATAAATTGTGATGGAAAAACTGGATTTCAACCCACGAAGTATTAAACTAGATCCTTATCTTTCCATGCACTAAAGTAAAATTCAAGTTGATTAAAGGTCTAAACATTAAAACAGAAATACTAAACTTATTGGAAGATAAGTTAGGCAAAACTCCCTAAGACATTGGC
>NW_022936646.1:0-423 GCF_012274545.1 Fukomys damarensis | reverse complement strand
GATTTCATCTTTTTAAAAAGCTTCTGCACTGCAAGAGAAATCACAAGCAGAGCTAAGAGACAATCCAAAATGTGGGAAAGATATTTTACCAGGTGTTCCTCAGACAAAGGTCTACTATCTAGAATACATAAAGAACTCAAATATCAGACCCCCCAAAAAATAAAGATCCAATTCAAATATGGGCATCTGAAATGAACGGACATTTCTCACACAAAGAAGTACAAGTAGAAAATAGACATATGAAAAAGTGTTCAGCATCACTGGTCATCCAAGAGATGCAGATTAAAACAATACTGGGATTCCATCTCACCCCAGAAAGAATGGCTGCTATCAAGAAGTAAACCAAGCCAGGCATGGTCGTGCATGCCTGTTATCCCAGCATTCAGGAGGCTGAGGCAGGAGGATTACTGCAAGTTCGAGACC
>NW_022936645.1:0-343 GCF_012274545.1 Fukomys damarensis | reverse complement strand
AATCCCACAGTGACACTGGACTGAAACCTCTGCTGATGAATCTCAGGTGTCCTGCTACAGCCCGGAAAGCTACTACCACCACCATCTTGTGCCAAAACTTGTTCCTCTAGTGGTGTCCCAGGCTGTCTTCCTCACTAGATGACAGTATGACAGAGAGCTGGGAAGTTCCAGGCTCAAATCCGACCCTGCCCTGTTCTCCCCGTACAAATCTGGGACTTCACTTCAGCCCTCCATGAGTCATGCTCCTCCTCTATAAAATCTCAGTGGTCCTGACAGCAGAAAGAGGAAGAGCAGCACTGGGCACCAAGCACTCTCAGAGAATCATGTGGGTCACTATGCCGAA
>NW_022936644.1:0-366 GCF_012274545.1 Fukomys damarensis | reverse complement strand
TCTTTCTTTCCTTCCTCCCTTTTCTTTTTCTCCTCTGGTGGTGTTGGGGATCGAGCCAAAGGCATTCCATGTGCCAACCAGGTGCTCTACCAGATTTATACCCCAGGCCTATTCGTCCTCATCTCAGAGAAGTGCCTTCCACAGCAAGTGCCCCACTGAGGTCTCTTCCTCAACCACAACACTTTCTTTCATCTTTAAAAGCTAATCAGGCCCATGGTGGTATCACCCTGTAACCCTAGCTACACAGCAGACGGAGGCAGAAGGATCAGACGTTCCAGATCAGCCTAAGCATCTTGTCAAGATCTTGTCTCCAAATAAAAATGTTTCAAAAGGCTGGGGACTTCACTCAGTATTCCCTAGGTTCAA
>NW_022936643.1:0-262 GCF_012274545.1 Fukomys damarensis | reverse complement strand
GTTGAAGGGGGAAAGGTTTATTTGGCTCACAGTTCATAGTGGTTTCAGTCCATAATCGACTGGTTCCAAGGCAGAGAGGCAGAGGAACAACAGTTCATGCAGAATAAAGGTAGCAAAGCAACAGGAGCAGACCCTGGTTATTTCTTAGTCTCCCCTCTATCTTAGGAAAATTGCTATGAACTCAACACTGGCAGAATTTTTGTCATCTGGAGGTTATGTTAGGAATGGGCTTGAGGGGTTGGGAAATTGCTGCTAGCAGACA
>NW_022936642.1:577-916 GCF_012274545.1 Fukomys damarensis | reverse complement strand
AGAGTTCTGGAGGCTTGTGTGCACTCAGAGCTGCTAGGCACTCTATTAGGCCTGAAGGGCTTGCCTGCTAAAAGTGCCTCACAACAGTGTTTCAACCTCTGCCAGGCAGACACCTAGAAACAAAAAGGAATACAGTTGTACTCCACATAAGAGGTGGACTTCACTGGTAAACTCACAGATTGGCAGCACCGTTCTATGTGGAGTACTGCATATTCATGAAACTGACCGCTTTGACTTTAAATAGCTAAGCGGCGAGAGAAGCTGTTTCCCGGGGAAAACTGCACCTTAAACCACAGAAGCCCTCTGCAACGTGCGTTTGGGTTCTAACGTCAAACTGAA
>NW_022936642.1:0-445 GCF_012274545.1 Fukomys damarensis | reverse complement strand
AAAAAGGAATACAGTTGTACTCCACATAAGAGGTGGACTTCACTGGTAAATTCACAGAGTTGCCACACCTTTCTCTGTGGAGTACTTCACATTCATGAAGCTGAATGCTTTCGCTTTAAACGGCTAAGCGGCGAGAGAAGCTGTTTCCCGGGGAAAACTGCACTTTCAACCGCAGAAGCCCTCTGCAAAGTGCGTTTGGGTTCTATCATCAAACTGAACCTACCCCGAGTATACAGAGTTCTGGAGGCTTGTGTGCACTCAGAGCTGCTAGGCACTCTCTTTTGCCTGAACAGCTTCTCTGCTAAAAGTGTCTCACAACAGTGTTTCAATCTCTGCCAGGCAGACTCCTACAAACGAAAAGGAATACAGTAGTACTCCACAAAAGCGGTGGACTTCACTGGTAAACTCACAGAGTTGCAGCACCTTTCTCTGTGGAGTACTTCAT
>NW_022936641.1:0-717 GCF_012274545.1 Fukomys damarensis | reverse complement strand
AATTGACAAACGATGACAATTTTCTTTTAGTCAATACCATTTCCTTTATTTGCTAAAATATTGACAGTTGCTTGAGGAGAATTCAACCAAAATACAAACAATACAGACAGCCGATAGTTGTCAAAGTAATAGGAAAACCTCAAGTGCAAAATGGAAATTTGGGCCTCTGAAGGAATACATTGATTTCATGTTACCACAAACCAATTAAAATGTCTTCAGCGTTACTCTGCAGAGCTGTACTTGCAGCCCTGTGGAATGTCCCTCCTCTCTCACTGCTCTCCAGTGTCCCTATTCATGGCATTCATTAGCATGCTTGGCAGTGAGGGCAGTTTGTTTCTGTCCTATTCAGAGTTATGGTCCCTGTATGTAGGCGGCATCTGGCCCATAGTAGGTGCTTGCTAAGTACCTATTAAAGTAGTAAGTTTTTAACCTTCAGAAATTTGTTTTCTAAAGCAGAAATAATAGCACAAGGGGAGCCCCAGGGAGTATAAATGTGAAGAAAAACAAATTGTGTAAGTGTCTGGGAAAATAAATTTGTAATATATTTGTGTGCCAGGTGCATTATATTGGTCAAATGCACATTATAACTGTAAAGGTGTTACTAGCTGCTTTCTCATCTGTCCACAGCCAAATCATCGGTATATTAAGAATGAAGTTTCACCCTGACCTTCTTTTTCTGTATCTATTGTGTTATGAGATCTAGCCTTTCTTCTCCTC
>NW_022936640.1:0-607 GCF_012274545.1 Fukomys damarensis | reverse complement strand
AATAGATATTGAGGATACGTATTGGGAGGAGTAGGATCAGAGTCAGTGAGGCAAAGATGAAAGACCCAGATATCATCTCATTGTCCACAGAGGCTGCAGAGTGTCAGAGTGCACAATGCGTGTTTGGGCTGTGATAGAGCTCAGTTATCATAATGGCGATGAGTTGGCAGTTCGAAAATGTGGTCATGGTTACCACAAAGGGGTAGATTGAGGCAAATGTGGGTCACCTAGGGCCTAAGTGACATGCCCATCCATTCAGGCCAATCTCCTGGCTCCTGCTTACAGTAACATGTCAGAGGAGGCTTGCTGGACACTGAGGAATTTTGTCTCTAGTTCCTGGTGGTGCTGGGTGGAGGACCTCTGCTATCCTAATGCCCACATCTCAGAAGTCACCAAGCATGTACATCAGACTGCAGAAGGGGCTTCTAAAAATATGAAGGTTCAATAAATCTCAATGACCCTCCCTGGTCATTGACCTCTTCCCCTTGTGACACAGAAGGCTTCAATTAGTAGCACAGTCCTATTTTTCAGCCATTCATCAAGCACCCCACCCTTGCAGCAAGTTTCTCAAAGTGGTGAAATGTAGAACTGTGCAAAGCCAGGTAAA
>NW_022936639.1:2618-3417 GCF_012274545.1 Fukomys damarensis | reverse complement strand
CTTGCCTGGCAGGCGTGGTGCCACTGCGTAAATCTCCAGCTCTGGGCCTGAACTTTTGGTGCTTTTGCCTCAGCCTCCTGGAGTGCCACCAAGCCCAGCTTGGAAATAAGGTCTTGACAGAGGTAATCCAGTGAAAATGAGACCCTAATCCAACATGACTGATGTCCTAAAAAGGATATGTGGGGAGGGGACTTGGACTGGGACAGAGGAGCAAGAAAGGAAGAGATATGAGTTTGATCCCACACAAAAAGAAAGGAAGAGATGTGAAGATACAGGGAAAGAAGACAATGTGGAGATTGCATTGAAACTGCCACAAACCAAAGAGGGCCGGGGGCTGGCTAATGGGACTTGGAAAATGCAAGGAAAGATCCTTCTCCTATAGGCTTTATAGGGAATGTAGCTCTGCTGACACTTTGATCTCAGACTTACAGCCTCCAAAGCTAAGACAATAAATTTGTTTTTCTAAACTATACAGTTTGTAGCTGGGCGTGGTGGCACACGCCTGTAATACCAGGGCTCAGGAGGCTGAGGCAGGAGGATTACTGTGAGTTCCAGACCAGCCTGGGCTACATAGTGAGTTCTAGGTCAGACTCAACTACACAGTGAGACCCTGTCTCAAAAACAAACAAACAAACATACAAAAAACACTACACAGTTTGTGGTACTTTGTTATAGGGGCTGTAGCCAACTAATACAGAACATCAGCTCACACGCCAAAATTATCTACCACTTTAAGGAAGGTAGAAACAGCAACAAATTAGGCACCAGGGTGAGTTTTCGGACAAAAATTAGTCATTTT
>NW_022936639.1:0-2148 GCF_012274545.1 Fukomys damarensis | reverse complement strand
TTTTTTTTTTTTTTGGTATTGGGGATCAAACTCAGGACCTTGCACTTGTGAAGCAGACACAGTGACACTGAGCTAAATCCCCAGCCCCAATCTACTTAATCTTGAGATTTAAATAAGAATGCATGTGTGAAAATGGCACTATTTAAAAGTATGCTTTTCAGAAAAGATTATGCCCTCATCCTACTCCCAATTATATATAATTTAAACAATATTTTAAAATATAAATATGTGTATGAAAATCTGCCAAATGAGTGATTTTTCCACAGTGAAAATTTCAAATGTTTTCAAGTCTTAAATTTGAAATAGTTGAATTTTTAATTTATTTTTCTTGAATGGTATGTGTGTGTGTGTGTGTGTGTGTGTGTTTGCTAGTGCCCTAAACATGTGTCTGGTCTGCCTGGAAATAAATCCAAAACAGATTACACACAATTTGAATGTAATTTGAGTCTGGAAGTGAATGGAATTGGTTAATGCCACCTCTTGTCTTTATATATCTTAGTATGTCTTAACTAAGGAGTGCATGTATTCTTTGAAACTTTTCAGGAAAGATATCTCTTCAAATTATTCTGAGGTTGTCAGAGGCAACCCAAGTATCTTCATCTGTGACACAGGTTATAGAAACATGGTTTAGCTCAGGAATATAACAAGGATGGTTTAGAATCAACATGTTTAGTGTTCTTTGAGGGAGCCAGATAAATGCAGAGTGGCTGCATTATAGATTTTTTTTTTGATTGTTTGAGACAGGGTCTCACTATGTAGTTGAGATTGACCTGGAACTCACTATGTAGCCCAGACTGGTCCCGAACTCACAGCGATCCTCCTGCCTCAGCCTCCCGAGTGCTAGGAATACAAGTGTGCGCCACCATGCCTGGCCTTGCATTATAGAATTTAAAAAGGGATTATTTAATTTGTGATATTGAAATCAGTACTTTGATCCTATTCCCAAAATGGGCAGTGACTATATTTGTTCAAAAGTGGAAGGTATAGACTTAAAAATCTTTATTTTCTGGGTTGTTCTAAAAATAAATAAATAAAAGTATGCTTTAGGCTTTGTATTTGCAATCCCATTTACTATTCTCCCTTTTGTGGGGAAGGAGTAGGTATTGAACCCACAGCCTTGAGAATGGTATACACACATTCTACCAATGAGTTATATTCCCCCATGCTTTTTTGCAGTGCTGGGGATTGAACCCAGGGCCTCACACATACTAGGCAAACATCCTACCACACTCATTTATACCTCCAGTCTCTTTTTTATTTTTTATTTTGAAACAGGATCTCACTAAATTGCCCAGACTGGGCTTGAGCTAGTAATCTTTCTGCCTCAGCCTCGAAGAGGGCTGGGATTGCAGACATGATATTCTCTTTTTAAGCAAGGATAAAATGGAGGCCAGAGATGATAAAACCCTTGTTGAGGTCTCATGGCACTTTAGACATAGAAAATGTTTAGTAAATATTAATTACTATTTATGAAGGGCTCTTAAACTTATCATATCATTTAGTAGTATTCTTATTTTTACAGATAAATCAGGGCTGAGAGAAGCCAGATTGCCCAAAGTGTCAGGGAAGTAGAAATCTTCCCTTAGGCCTGCCTGCTTCTGTCACACAAGTAACATCCTGACAAGATTCAAAGATCTAAAATTCTGGGCCTAAAGGGAATAGGATGAATATCAGGTACAGCAGCTGCCCCTTATTGTGGTGAATGTATTTCCAAGACCCCCAGTGGATGTGGGAGATTAGGATATAACCAGCCAGCTGGGCAAGTGGACATGCCAGGAAATGCCCCCCAAAACACTTCCAAGAGCCGGGTGTGGTGGCACACACCTGTAATCTCAGCACTCGAGAGGCTGAGGCAGGAGGATTGCTGTGAGCTCGAGACCAGCCTGGGCTATGTAGTGAGTTCCAGGTCAATCTCAACTACATAGTGAGATCTTGTCTCAAAACATAAACAAACAAAAACAAAAACAAAAAACACTTCCAAGAGCCCTGTACTGGGACCTATCAGAGAGCACTATCTTCATTTCTTCTTGTGAGAATTTGAACAAGGTTTATTTTGTTGTTGTTGTTGTTATTTTTTAGACAAGATCTCCCTATCTAGTTCAGACTGGCTTTGAATTTACTGTGGAGCCCAGGCTAGCCTTGAACTCA
>NW_022936638.1:0-209 GCF_012274545.1 Fukomys damarensis | reverse complement strand
AGCCTCTCAGTGGGGACAAAGCTCTTAGATTTTTGTATTTAGATTTTAAGGAAATTTTTTTCCCAATGATTAATGTATCATTTGATAAGGTATTATCAGATTATCCTGCTTATTATGTGAACATAAAGATCAATAGATTTTTCCTGTTTGGGTATTTTTTCTGCTTTGCATGTGATTGTGTCTTATAGTTCCCTATGTATACACTTCCT
>NW_022936637.1:0-268 GCF_012274545.1 Fukomys damarensis | reverse complement strand
GTTTAAGACACTGGCCAGCATCTTTGGCACGATGACTGAGGAGTAGCAGAAATCTACGAAGGATAGGTGGCTGAGGAAGAAGTACATGGGGGTGTGGAGTCGGGGGCTGACCTGAATCAGTGCCTTCATGCCCAGGTTGGCCAAGACAGTGACCGAATAGATGAGAAGGAACAGGAGAGAGAGGAAGAGTCTCAGCTCAGGGACATCAGAGAGGCCCAGGAGGATGAACTCGGTGACCATGGTGCAATTTGCTTCTCCCATGTGTCCA
>NW_022936636.1:0-200 GCF_012274545.1 Fukomys damarensis | reverse complement strand
AGGAGCCCTAGTCAGGGTCCCGGGAGGAAGAGGAAGGGCTGCTCTTGGCAGTGTGTGTCTTTTTGGGGGAATGTGAGCCTCAGCTTCTCTGGGCAGAGTTTCTAGGTGAGAGCCGTCCCCGGAGTGACCCAGGCCATGGTCATCAAGGCTTTTCACAGTTACCTCAAGCACACCTTTCCATTCAGATGAGTTTTCTTCGT
>NW_022936635.1:0-1603 GCF_012274545.1 Fukomys damarensis | reverse complement strand
GGTGCAAATGAGATCGGTCCAAGAGATCCTGACCAGAGCATGGGCCACAGGAACGCTTAGGAGGTGACCTGGTTGGATGGATCAACTGATTTCCATGCTTTCTGCTCACAAGGATCCCTCAAACAACAAGCAGAGGAAGAGAAGAGGAGAGTTAGTGTTTCTTCCTCCTCCTTCCTTCCTGCAGAGCACTGCCTCTGGCTGGCTGAGTCTTTCTCTCAAGGTAGTTCGCCCCTTCTGAGAACTAGCCATCACTTGCTCCCCTCATGCTTAAAGGCCTGGGTAGTTATGTCCCCTCCTAAGTCTTTGTAAAATATCCCTTTATTAAACCCTTTGGTATCTATGTGCCACTGGCTCCTTTGGGGATCATGACTAATAGGTGTGACTGAGTCCCCCTTAGAGGGAACAGTGCTCTCTCACTAACCTGACAGCACACAAATCTGCCCAGGATCACCATGCTCTCCCTGAGTGCCAGCTCTGTGCCTGCGTGATGCCTAGGGTATAGAAGGTATGGGGTGAATTTACCCAGCTCCTGTCCTCAGGAAGACTCTGGTGCAGTGAAAAGGTGAATGAAAGCAGAGCAGGGAGTGTCCAGAGTGGTGGAGCTGAGTTGACCCCCACAAGGGCAGACCCCTGTCGAGGTCTACTGGGGTGCTGCTCCACATCCATCCTTTCCTCTCCTCTCCATTCTGACCCGCTTTGGGCTTTTCTCTTACTCTCTTTCACGGTTGCAGTTTCCAAGGTTTCTGCTGACTGATTAATGTCTCTTTTACAGATATTCATATGACTAAAAAACAGGCTTCTGATGCATAAATACCCTATTGACGAGTGAATGAGGAAAATGGGGAAATTCATGGTCTTTTGCCCAAGCACAGGGATCTTGTGGTTATACCCCCTCCCTTTGCCTTCTGAAATCTGCAGAAGCTGTTACACTAATAGCTGTTATTTGCATAACTTCTGGAGTGCAGCAGAACAAAAAGCCAGGCTGCAGGCAGACAGTCTGACTCTGCCTGTGTGGGGCAGAGCCTTGTGTTCGGAAAAGGGCAAACCAATGTGTGGGTCTCTGACTATATGTGAGGCTGAGGCTGCATGCATGCAATGGGTATAGTGAATCAGAAGACAACTTCCAAGTCACTCACCTGTGACAGCAGCCCATTTCTGGAACAGGAAGGAGTCAGTCAGTCGGGGAGCTGCTCCTGAGGCACTGCAGCCTAGAAGAGCCTTGGCTACTAGCTGCTGTACAGTGTGGAGTTGCACAGGCATTGACTATCCAGTTTGAGGGCAAGGTCTCAGAATTGGGATTCACCTGCTGATGGAGTGCTTGGGAGAAATCAATCATTGTCAAATCCATGTTATCAACCATGCCAGGCTCACCGTGATGAAAGTGTCCACTTTAAATGGGTTAAATATTTATCCTTGTTGCGCCGCCAAAGGAGACCTGTGTAGTACGAAGGTAAAAAAAATTGACCTCCAAATGGAAAAGAGCAGGCTCCTTCTGTGCTGGGCTTCAGAAGTTACTTCTGCTTGAGGATAAAGGTGATGTGGCTTCTTGAGGCTCTTTTGACACTTTGAGATGTGGTGCAGTGTGTGTGTGTGTGTGTGTGTG
>NW_022936634.1:0-279 GCF_012274545.1 Fukomys damarensis | reverse complement strand
TGGGTTCTATTCTCTGAGAGACAGTATGCCATGTTGGATAACATGTCCTTCGAGATGGATAGACTTGCTTTGGAGTGCAATTGTTTACTAGCTGGGAGCAATTATTTGACTTACTGAGCCTTGGCTTTACCTGTGTGATGTGTAAATTGGCACCCACTTTTTGAGATGCTGTACGATTCAAAGTATGTAAAGCTTATAAAGCACCTACTACTAAACAGGCACAAAGTTAGGATACTGGCAAGATTATGGTGTGCAGTATTCCCTCCAACTTGTGGTTCA
>NW_022936633.1:0-215 GCF_012274545.1 Fukomys damarensis | reverse complement strand
TTTGGCTCACAGTTTCAAAAGTTTCAGTCTGTGGTTGGCAGGTTCAAACACGGAATCAATGTACGGAAGGGTCTACCACCGAGAAAAAGCTGCTCATTGTGGCACCTGGAAGCAGAGAGCAAAGAGAAGGACAGAAGGGAGATAAACTCTCACAGGCCACAGCCCAAGGGACCTGCTCAGCAGACCCTACCTCCCAGGAGCAGCATTCAACACAT
>NW_022936632.1:0-213 GCF_012274545.1 Fukomys damarensis | reverse complement strand
TGTTTTAGCAAATAAGATTGCCTCATGCTTATATGTATCAAAATATAAAATTATAGAAAAGAAGAATGGTAAGACTTTCTCTTTTCAATCCCATCACATATTACTCCATAAAACTTCTTAACATAATTTTTTATATTTTTAGTTTGGGTTTCTAAAGTTCAATAGTACTACTGTAATTGACTTTTAGAAACCTGCATTAGAAATATTCCTTTT
>NW_022936631.1:0-413 GCF_012274545.1 Fukomys damarensis | reverse complement strand
CAGCGGGATTCTGCAGTTTAAAGTGCAGTGTTCCCCGGGAAACAGCTTCTCTCACCGCTTAGATGTTTAAAAGCGAAAGCGGTCAGTTTCATGAATGTGAAGTACTCCACAATGAAAGGTGCTTCAACTCTGTGTGTTTTCCAGTGAATTCCACCTCTTATTTGGAGTACAAGTTTATTCCTTTTTGTTTGGAGGTCCCTGCCTGGCAGAGATTGAAACACTGTTGTGAGGCACTTTTAGCAGAAAAGCCCTTAAGGCCTAAGTGAGTGCCTAGCAGCTGTGAGTGCACACAACCCTCCAGAACTCTGTATACTTGGGGATAGTTTCAGTTTGATGTTAGAACCCAAAAGCACTTTGCAGAGGGCTTCTGTGGTTTAAGTTGCAGGTTTCCCCGGGAAACAGCTTCTCTCGCC
>NW_022936630.1:0-309 GCF_012274545.1 Fukomys damarensis | reverse complement strand
TTGCCTGAGTTCATTGTTCATTATGGGTGAATAATAATTCATTGTGTATTATACCATCTTTTCATTAACCATCTATCTGTTGGTTGAAACCTAGACTGATTCCATACCTTGAGTAATGTGAACTGTGCCACTACAACCATGAAAATTTAGATATTCTTATAGTATGTCGACTTTTAAGGATATATATCAAGGGATGGTACAGAGAGATTCATTAGTATTTCTATTTTTCTGTTGTTTTTTAAGAGACCTACATACTAATTTCCAAGGTAACTACATACCACTTTCCATAGTAGCTATTGAATTTACATC
>NW_022936629.1:0-234 GCF_012274545.1 Fukomys damarensis | reverse complement strand
GCAGTCCCTCTGGGCTAGGATCTGGGCGTCTCTGCTGACATCTCCCAAAAGGAGGGGTGGGCAGTCCTCTCTGGACATGAACTTGGCCTGAGCCAGACACCCTCTTCCACCCCTTCCTCGCCCGCCTGTCCAAGGCTCAGTCTCCTTACCTCTGTGCCACTTTGTCTCCCCGCCTCCCAACAGGAATCCATTATATTGGGCGCATGAAGGAGGGCAACCTTGGCCGGTTTATCT
>NW_022936628.1:0-445 GCF_012274545.1 Fukomys damarensis | reverse complement strand
ATATTTCTCAGACAAAGAAGCAGAAATAAAAAATAAACATATGATAAAATCTCTAACATCACTGGTCATTCCAGAGATACAAATCAAAACAATGCTGAGATTCTATGTCACCCCAGAAAGAATGGCTGCTATCATGAAATAAAACAATAACAAATGTTGGTGGGGCTGTGGGGAAAGAAGAACCCTGTTCCACTGCTGGTGGGAGTGTAGACTGGTGCAACCACTGTGGAAAGCAGTATGGGGATACCTCAAAGGACTACATTTTAGGTCCCATTTGGCCCAGTGACTCCCCTGCTGGGTATCTTTCCAAAAGAATTAAAAGCATCATACCACACTGATGCATGTGCACTCACCCATGTCTGCCTTGGCACAATTTGTAATAGCTAAAAGTTGGAAGCAGCCCAATTGTTCTTCAATGGGAGACTGGATATAGAAAATGTGTGGG
>NW_022936627.1:0-202 GCF_012274545.1 Fukomys damarensis | reverse complement strand
CTCACATTGGAAATAACTTGGTAGTATTGGGTGCACATTGGAAATACCTTTAAGATTTCATTTGTTCTGAAAAAAATAGTATAATGGGATGGTAATTGTATAGCATCAGAGTGTCAGTTGACTTTTAAGTAGAAATTTATCTTTTCTCTTTCATGTAAGTAAGATATGAAATGGCATTTGGAAAAATGTTCACTGAGTTTTA
>NW_022936626.1:0-941 GCF_012274545.1 Fukomys damarensis | reverse complement strand
ATATAATAGGTATACACACACACACACATATATATAATAGGGTGTTTTGATGCAGAATAAAAAGATGGTTACAAATCAGTGATAAGAGGACAGACAATTAATACAAAATCCGACGAAAATTTTGAAGGCATTTGTCAACAGGAAAGATGCTCAACCTCATTAGTGGTGGGGGAATGCCCGTTGAAAACTGAGATTTTCTACGCTTCCATAAAGTGGCCAAGACTTTAAAAACTAATCACAAATGGTGGCAAAGATGTGAAGCAAGTGGAACTTTTATACTGTTGATGAGATTATCGTGATAACTTACCACAACGCTGAAAGGAGCTTTATGCATAATAACCTAAACTAGGTACTACTGAATGCCTACCAGGTAGTAAGTGGGTAAAACAAACTGTTACACATAAACACAGTAAAGTACTGACTAGCAAGAAAAAATAAAACAAGCAAAAACCCCAATGATGATGGTTTTAAAAAACACCCTGCTTATAAAGAGTCCACATTGAAAATATTATATAATGTATGACTGATTCTATTCACATAAAATTCTAGCAAAGGAAAACATAGTGATAGAAGGCACAGCAATGGCCCCCTGGGACCACAAAAATCTGTTTGTGAGTGAGGAGCATGTCCAATATTTTGACTGCACTACTGGTTACACACTGTATAAATTAATCAAAACACAGTTAACTGTACACTTCAAAAGGGTGAATACTGATGTAGGTAAATTACACCTCAACATACACACTTTCAAATATTAAATACGGATCAAAATGTATAATTGATATTGTATAACCGGAAGAAAAAGTCTTAAAGGAGTAGGGGAAGCGGGAGGGGTAGGGAAAGGTAAGAAGCACAAAGAAAAAAATATGAGAAAAGGAAAAAAAAGGGAAACAACGTCTTTGTAAATAGGGAAGAGTGGAGGGGATGAAGGGAGGGCAGGG
>NW_022936625.1:0-1066 GCF_012274545.1 Fukomys damarensis | reverse complement strand
CATTGTGTCCCATAGATTCCTGTATGTTGTATTGGCATTATCATTTATTTGTAAAAACTGACTCATTTCTTAATTTCCTCTGTGACCCATTGATTGTTCAGGAGAGTGTTGTTCAATTTCCTTGTGTTTGTGAAGTTCTTATGGTTTCTTATGCTATTGCTTTCCAGCTGGATTGCACTATGATCTGATAATATACATGGGATAACATTGATTTCTATGCATTATTTAAATAGGTTCTATGAGCTAGTATGTTGTCTATTTTGGAGAATGACACATGTGCAGCCGAAAAGAATGTACATTCTGATTTTGTGGTGTGGAACACTCTGTAGATGTCTATTAAGTCCATTTGCTCAAAAGCTTGCTTCAGTTCTAGAATTTCGTTGTTGATTTTTTGTCTAGATGATCTGTCTATTTGTGATAGTGGAGTATTTAGGTCCCGCACTAAAAATGCATTGTTGTTTATTTGGTTTTTCATGTCCCTTAATATTTATTTTATATAGTTGGGGCATTCATATTTGGCACATATATATTTATAATTGTCATCTCTTCCTCTTGGATTGTTCCCTTTATAAGGGTGTGGTGTCCTTCTTTGTCTTTCTTAGTTGGTTTTTTGTTTGAAATTTACTTTGTCTGTGAATAAGATAGCTACCCCTGTATTTATTTTTCTGGGCTCCTGTCACATGGAGAACTGTTTTCCGTTATTTTACTTTCAGTTATGAGTTTCTTTCAGCACTAGGTGTGTTTCTTGTATGCAACATACTGTTGGATTTTGCTTCTTAATCCATTCTGCCAGTCTATTTCTCTTGATTGATGAATTGAGGCCACTGATGTTGTGATGTGTTGATCGTTATAACTGATATGTATTGACTTATCATTGTCATGTTATTGTCCTGTTGTTGGCTCTTTTTAAATTTTTCCTCTCTCCCTTTACTTTCTTGCCTAGCCTAATTGATTGCTCTGTCAGGCCTCATGGTGCTGTGACCTTCATTTTCTTTTTCTAGGATATTTTTTAGAATTGTTTGTAGTGTTGGTTTGGTATTCACGAAGTTTCTCAGGTGTTCTTTGT
>NW_022936624.1:0-238 GCF_012274545.1 Fukomys damarensis | reverse complement strand
CTGGCTCCAAGGTAGAAATATAATGGCAGGCGTGCATAGTAGAGGAAAGCTGCTCATTTCATGCTGCTGGGAAGCAGAGCACAGAAGAACCAGAGAGAGAGGAATAATGTATGGGATGGGGACAGGACATAGTCCCCAAGATCACTTCCCCTTGACCCACCCAAACACACACAGAAGTAAGTGGGCTTCCCTAATCTCCCAAGTGTCCCATAATCTAGTCAGGTTGACAATCAAGATC
>NW_022936623.1:0-814 GCF_012274545.1 Fukomys damarensis | reverse complement strand
ATTCCACCTCACCCCAGAAAGAATGGCTGCTATCAAGAAATCAACCAATAACAAATACTGGTGAGGATGTGGGGAAAAAGGAACCCTGCTCCCCTGCTGGTGGGAGTGTATACTGGTACAACCACTGTGGAAATCAGTATGGAGATTCCATTTGACCCAGTTATTCTTCTTTTAGGTATCTTCCTGAAAGAGATAAAAGCATCATACCATAGTGATATATGTATATCTATATTTATAGCAGCAGTTTGTAATAGCTAAATCTTATAAACAGACCAGATGACCATCAAAAGATGAACAGATAAAACAAATATGGTATTTATATACAAATGAGTTCTACTTTGACATAAATGAGTCATTTATAGGAAAACAAATGTACATTGATACTATAATCTTAAGTGAAATAAAAAGGACATGTTTAAATATCACATTCTCATCTGTGAGAAACCCAAAGAGTAAATAAGAAACATAATGGAAGATACTAAAAAATAGGAAGAATATGTTCACATGAGAAGGAAAGTAAGAATGGGAAAAGGAAAGAAAGAAAAAGAAAAGACAATGAAAGGAAAAAATAGAAGCAATTCTTTTGAAAATGGGGAGGGGAAAAAGTTTGAAGGGAAGGGATGGGAATGGGTAAAAAAAGAATTAAAAGGAAAGTGAAAAGAATAGGCAGATTGAATCCAATTCATGAAAAACAGTAAAAATTACATAAACCTATGAAATAACCACTGATGTGGAAAATGTGACAAAGCCACATACAACACTACAGAAGCAAAAGCAGGAACTGACACAAGTGCCTTCCCCCCCAAAAAAAATC
>NW_022936622.1:0-321 GCF_012274545.1 Fukomys damarensis | reverse complement strand
AGTAGGAGTTTAACTATCCTAACTATCTAGATAGCAAGTATCCTGGAATTTCAAATATAATTGAAGGGCTATTATTTTATCAGTCATGGTTGTTTACGTAGTTAATTTTTTGTAGAATATTAACAGAAAAACTTGTAATCAGGAGTCACACGTAATGATAATATTTTAGCATGACGACCATGATGACATCTTGGTAACAAACTTAGATGTGTATCATAGTATAGAATAGTCATTGTTAAATGTATTCATCTTTCTTTAAAAAAATATATATATAGACAAAAACAAAAAACCAAGAAACATATTTAAGTTATTACCTTTTGA
>NW_022936621.1:715-3653 GCF_012274545.1 Fukomys damarensis | reverse complement strand
TGAAGATTTGGGAATCTGCTAGTAAATGGAAGAGGTGGGAAAAAACCTTTATTCACTGGCAAGACCCAGTGGGCTCAGAGGATTCTGAGCACTCTACTAGAAATGAGAGCCTCCCTATATAGGGACCTGCAGGGTAGCAAAGCATGCTCAATTAAGTGGGGCTGTGGTGGGGTTGAAGTTCAAGAACTTTCCAGAAGCAGAGGGGCCGAGTTAGAGAACATTCCTGGGATGGGGGGAGAAGCTTAACAGAACCTTCTTGTGAGGGGACAGAGCTTAACAGAACATCCCTGAAAGGTCACAAAGTTCAAACAGCCACAAACCATTTTGACACATTGGGTAGGAGACCAGCAGCACAATGTTACATTTCCAAAACAAAACATTTTGTGGGAAAAGAAAATGGAGGCTAGGCCAGGGCCCATGTGATTGTATAGCACTTTTCTATCAATCGCCTTTGGGGGGAAATGATTATGATAGGTATCTCCTGTCAGCTTCACGGGCATTAAAGTGCCACGACATGTTTCCTAAACAGAGCATTACGGTACTCTAATGTCAATGAAGTTGTAGCATCACTTTCAAACCAGCAAGAACTTAAAGGAAAAGGAATTGGAAATGTTGAGTGTAGAAACCATGACAGCTCTAAAACAGAAGGTATAACTGAAAGGAAAGGGATTTTGGAGCATTCTGAGGATTGATTTTCACTTCTCAACACTTGTGCATCAATCTCCATAACCCACACAAGCAAGAAATTTTGTAACCTTTTCTGTTACAAACAGAAGATCCTAATGGTCATGAGTGAGGTGGCCCTGGTGGGTGTGGCCAGCTCTGCATTGGCCCATTGGATCTGTGACATCACAGCAGCCTGTGTGAGGTCACAGCAGTTAGCAATATAAGGCTGTGGCTCAGGGGGGTCTGTTGTGGGTGGAAGGAGATTACTGAGAGGGAGTTGGTGGAGACTGTTGTTGATTTGGTACTACAGGGAGTGCACAATGTCGTTACACTGTGCCAAGCAGTGTTCCTGTCTAGCCAGCGAGGAAACATCGTGTCTGGGCCTGAAGACCAGCTTGCAGAAATACAGGATGCAGGATAAATATGATGTGCTGGGCCTCATGGCCCAAGGCAGCTTTGGGAAGGTATTTCTATCACGACACCATGGGACAGGAATCCAGGTAGCTCTAAAGGAGTTAAAAAGGGCAGGCGTGGAAGAGTCCTACATTAGGATGGAGGTTGGCATACTGAAGGACCTTCGACACCCTAACATCACACAGTTGCTGGAAGTAATAGAAAGTCAAGACAAAGTACACCTGGTCTTAGAATATGTAATGGGGGTCAACCTGCGACAAGAGATACTCAGAAGCCATAATAACAGGCTGCAGGAGAAGGACACCCAGAGGATCTTCCGAGACATGTTGGGAGCAGTAGATTACTGTCACGATCGTGGCATTGTACACGGGGACCTCAAGCCCAAAAATGTTTTGATCGACACCCAAGGTCAGGCCAAGGTCTGTGACTTCAGGTTGGGGATCCAGTTCCGCCCTGGGCAGGAGGTGACTGCAGTTGGGGGGACACTGGCATACTCTGACCTGGAAAAAATCTCGCGCCAGTGGTATGAAGGACCTCCCCTAGACATCTGGGCCCTGGGAGTAACTTTATATGAAATGGTTACTGGGGATTATCTCTTTGATGGATGTAAATCCCAGATAATCAAAAATATCCTTCATGGGACAGTCTCTTACCCCAAATTCATCTCTAACAATGCCAAAAAACTCATCAGCAAAATCCTAAACCGGGACCCCACGAAGCGGCCAACAATATGAAAGGTGCTGAAGCACCAGTGGATCCAGGGTGTCCGGCCCCCCAGTCCTCCGGAGCCGCTCCTTGTGCACATAAAGAGGGCTATCCTCAGTCGTATGGCTGGGATGGGGTTTGACCCCCTAATAGTAATGGACAATTTGAGAAGAAAGAACTACACTCATGAGATGGCAACGTACCATTTATTGCAGACCCAGGCCCTCCAGGAGCCTGTGCGTGAGGCTGTGCAGGAAACATCATGTTGCCTGACAGGCCCTGCACCCTCAGCTCATGTCCCCTGGAGGAGGCTCAGAGAGCCTGTCCCCTGCACAGGCTGCTTATTCCCCAGGGTGAAAGCCCAAGGGGAGCAGGGTTGCAGAGGCTGCCAGCCACCCACGACCATCCAGAGCACCCCAACTCCCTGCCTGTCCCCCCAGCCTGGCCGTGTCATGCCCAGTGTGTCCTCCCAGACTAGCCTTGGAGCTCCCCGCTCTAGTGCCCCTGCCAACAGCGGGCAGCAATACTGGCAGGCTATTAAGAGGCGTGTGTCAGGCTGCATACGGGCCCTATGCTGCTGCTGCCTGCCACCCTCAGGGCACCACCAACACTAGGTGGCCCCAAATACAGAGCCATGAGCAACTCCGTGGATGTGGATGTCCTACCCATGGCAGATCAGCCACACAGGAGGAAGACACGTCCTCCGAGGTAAGGAGCTTCTCTCTGCTCACCTCCTTGCATGTCCCTGTGTGAGGGTTTCTATGAAGGAGCCACAGAGGAATTGATGGAAGGATGGTGAACCCAGGTGAAGAGAGGCAGCCCTGCCTGTTCTGAGGACTGGGACACTGCCGTTCCCCTGGCCACCGTGTAGAAGCCTAGACTTGGCCGCGCTGTGACAGCCCAGGAGTATGCAGAGGCCACACTGATCCTCGGCCCGCTGATTATACGATGGGAGCCACCCCAGCCCAGTCATCAGAGAGTTCAGAGGCAAGAAAAGAACAAAATTGTCACAGGATCTGTGTTGAGAGTACCATTGCCATGAAGATGCGTGTCCCCAGGGCTCCATTTACTGGCCTCTCTGAAGGAGCCAGTTCACTTTATTCACCTACCCAGCAGACTGTTGGCTCTTGGCCACAAGCAGTTGACTGTTACT
>NW_022936621.1:0-596 GCF_012274545.1 Fukomys damarensis | reverse complement strand
AAAAAAAAAAAAAGAATCCTGTCACTCTGTTTCTCTCTCCCCTTTTTAATTGCAGGACCTTTGATAGTACTGGTTCTGATCTACTGCTTACAAGAGAATATTTAATGGGTTGGTGGCAGTTTTATTGTTCCTTAAACATTTGATAGGTTGCCTGCATAACTTCTTAATGTGTTTTTGTTTATTTTTTGTTTTTTAGAAAAACTGAAAACTTGTAATATTGAATTTTATGACATTGGCACCCGACCCTTTTCCAGAATTGGAGAATATATTCCACCCTACTGTCCTCTTAGTTACTGAAAACAAAATATAAACCTACCCCTACAGTTTGTTTTGATCAGTGTTATAAGTTGGAAAGGCTTTCTTTATGAACTGTGCAAGATTCTTTTTGGTAGGCTGGAACTGTCTTATGCTAATTTTTTAAGGTTTGGCACCAGTCTGGTCAACTGCATCCCTTCCTGAGGGCTGGGATGCAAGTGTGTGGGTGGGGTCAAGAGCCTGCTCAGAGCGGACCATGTTTCTAAACAGTAACCTTCTGTTTAAACAAACAAACAAACAAAACTTGCCATATGACAATCAGAATATTGTCTAAAGAAGGC
>NW_022936620.1:0-556 GCF_012274545.1 Fukomys damarensis | reverse complement strand
TTAACTTCCCCAGTGTGGAGTATTAGCAGGTGTTCTGGGCTATTGCTTCTGGAGTGAAACAAAAAGGTAAAACAATGTCCTGTGGTCTAACTACTTTTAAACAATTTATTCTTCAACATCAACTCTGCTTATGTTGTACAGGATCTTACCTCATATGTTATTTTCATCACAGAAAGATCACAATCCTCCCAAAACTAAACAATGACTTATTTATCCTTCTGCCAATTCAAGTGTCTCATAGTGGCATTTAGTGGAACAGAAATATACGAATCTATTCCTTACTGTATGAATTTCATATTGAGAAGGCTCCTTCTATGAAACAGAAGTCACACTGCTCACAACTGATTATTAATCACTGAAAGTCCTGTGCTTGCTGACATGGAACTAATAGTTTGGTACATCTGATACGGGAAGAATTGTTACAAGAAAGAATAATTTCAATTTTACTCAACTGATGAAGTAGTTGGTTTGTGGGAGTAAATTTTACTTCCGTCCCCAAGTAGTCCCAAGTAGTCCCCAGTAGGCCGGACTCTCAGTTTGTGTGAAGGTCGAAGTC
>NW_022936619.1:0-228 GCF_012274545.1 Fukomys damarensis | reverse complement strand
CCCCAAACACTGACCGAGCACTTGTAATGTACAGAATTCCATTCCGAGCAGCGAGGACACTGACGGTGAAACTTGGCCCCATTACACCCAGAATGGAAGGAATCTGCTCCATGTGCTCAGAGGGAAAAAGAGAGCCCCAGTTACTCAGGTGGTCAGGAATGGCTTCTAGAAGCCTGGGCTCCAGGACAGGTGATGTGCTGGCTGTATCCTAGGGTGAGGGGAACAATG
>NW_022936618.1:0-205 GCF_012274545.1 Fukomys damarensis | reverse complement strand
TAGAACCCCTTAGCAGCTGCGAGATTCATTACTCATACTTTTCTGCATGTCATAACCTTTGGGGACTATTCAGCTGGCCATTGATACAGCCCTCATGGCTGTCTGCTCCGTTGATAGGGTGAGAGTCTATTGCCCACATCAAGGAGACTGCTCTCAAGCCAGAGAAAAAGCATCCTGCTTGAGAAGGCCAGTCAGACCCAGCACA
>NW_022936617.1:0-244 GCF_012274545.1 Fukomys damarensis | reverse complement strand
TAGGCAGGGCAGCTGTCCTCCTCCCAGCCCGTTGCTCTGTCCAGAGTGCTGAGCTGGCATTGCCGTCTACCTTTCAGCCTCGGGAGGACCGGCTGTGTGGTGAGTAGAGACCTCTCCCCAGATGTAAGCTGGACCTTCCATTTTTCATTCACTTCGCCTGGACATGGGTGGTGCTGTGTTGCAGCGCCCTGTATTAGTGCCCTTCCGCAGACTGAAAGAGGTCCCTGGAAGGAAGTGATTTCTT
>NW_022936616.1:0-340 GCF_012274545.1 Fukomys damarensis | reverse complement strand
ATGGAGACGTGCCCAGCTAGCAGTTCTGCCTTAGCCAAGAACGCATGTACCAAATCGATGAGCCTGCTAAGCAGGTTGATTGTTGGGGGGCTCTGGGCTGATGGCTTCCTCAATGGAGCAGGAAATCAACCCAAAGTAGCTGTGTGTGTTGACACATCTCGGCAATCCCAGCTCTCTGGGAGGCTGAGGCAGGAGGATCACAAGTTAAACCCCAGCCTGGGCAACTTAAAATACCTGGAGACATTCTGTCTCAAAGTAAAAAATGGGCTGGGGATGTAGCTCATTCGAAAGGCTCTGGGTTCAATTCCCCAGTACAAAACAAGAAAAGAAGAGGAATTAA
>NW_022936615.1:0-262 GCF_012274545.1 Fukomys damarensis | reverse complement strand
ATGAATTCTAGAGATATCTGTATTCAGAGCAGAAACAACAAAAAATAGCATTCATAGCTTACAGAGACATATGCAGTATGTGTTTTAGAGGATCAGAAGGTACTAGAGAAATACTATTTCCTTTGTTAAGGCATTTGTGATCATTATAAAATATAAATTTAATGTTGAGTTGGATTGTGAAAAAAACATCAGTGTTGCACAGTTCATGTACTAAGTAATGTATTGCACTAGATATTATAGGTCTGTGTTAAATGTGGCTTGT
>NW_022936614.1:0-257 GCF_012274545.1 Fukomys damarensis | reverse complement strand
TTCAGTTGAAAGTAATAGAACTGCTTGAAGGATTTTGATTAATCCATAGCTCTGGATACACAGAATCTATCCTTAGATAAAGGTATACCTTACATAGAATCTTGCCTAGAATGAACCAAAGGAGAAATTACTTTCTGGTTTTAATTAAAGAATAGGTTTGTGCTGTAGACAATTGTCTCCCCCCTCCCTTTTTATGGTACAGGGGATTGAACTCAGGACCTTGCACTTGCAAGACAGGCGGTGGAACCACTGAGCTA
>NW_022936613.1:0-459 GCF_012274545.1 Fukomys damarensis | reverse complement strand
TTTAAGACTTGTAGGTAGCTTTCTCACTATGTCATCACATGGGTGAGAGAGGAGTAGCAAGGCCCAAAGAGCATATTGTCTTTGTTCTTATAAGACCACTGTAGTCCCATCATGTAGCCCCAACCTCATGACTTCATCTAAACCTGATTACCTACTGAAGATACCACCTGCAAGTAGCATCACACTGGGTCTTAGGGCATCAAAAATATTTTCAGGGAGAACATTATAGTAGTCCATAACATTCTCTTTTACTTTGTTTCTTTCTCATTGGCAAACTAGTTTTTCCTCCTTATGCCAATGTGTTTGTATCATTCTAGCTTCTGAGTTGATAGGTTGCAAATCTAGTTATGTTCAGATTTAAATTTCATTTTCCAAACCTCCTGGAGAGCAACAATTTTGAGTTAGTTGCCTACTGTAAGTAAATTAGCTATGACCAGAGCATGGGACTATATATAATTA
>NW_022936612.1:0-299 GCF_012274545.1 Fukomys damarensis | reverse complement strand
TTTTTATTCTCTCTGTTTTCTAATATTCATCTATATCATCTAAATTATAATATTTAATCATCAAAACTTGTTTGAATGATTTGCCAAATGAGTATTTATACTGGCTTTCATTACTCTAGGAAAATCTTGCACATACATACTGAGCAAAATCCTATTCCTTCTAGACCTACCTAAAATATTTTGTTTTGTAAAAACTTTTTTGAATCTGCCATCTAGAGGAAATAATCTCACTTAGGGTTCTATAGAGCTAATGGCTCTAATCTTTTTCTATCTTTGTTGAGACAGGTTCTTTTTTTTTT
>NW_022936611.1:0-363 GCF_012274545.1 Fukomys damarensis | reverse complement strand
CAGGAAGACAAAGACAGCTTGTGTTCACAAAACAGAATACTGGAGAATACAGGCTGCATAAAGAAAGATCTGCAGAATTACACTCAAGTATTCAACTGAGGTCAGTGTATGCAAATATGGAAAGTAAAAGAAGCTAGACAAAGACCCACACACAACATGAGAGGCAATATTGCCCCATGTTTTCACTAGACCAGTGATAGTGCCAATGACCACTTACCAGATAAGAAAAATCATGATTCATGCAGCATTGGGTAGAGAACTTAGAAGAGTTTTGCTTCAGTATTGGGGGAAAATTTTCCTGAGACAGAGCATAGTTCCAGTTCTGCCCCCAGAAAAAAATTAAAATCAAGACTTGAAAAGAGC
>NW_022936610.1:0-212 GCF_012274545.1 Fukomys damarensis | reverse complement strand
ATGAATGACTCCAAGCCAGAACTACCCAGTTATTCTGCACCTAAATCCATGAAAGGTGGCAAATCCTTACTATTGTTTTAAGCCACTGAGTTTTGGGTACATCATTGTGCCCATTAGATGACTACTACAGCAGCAATGCTCTGTCTTAACCAGCTGTCAAGCCTTATCACACTAAATAGTAGTTGTCTTCTTGGGATAAAAGGCTTCAGTCC
>NW_022936609.1:0-222 GCF_012274545.1 Fukomys damarensis | reverse complement strand
ACACAGGTCCTGGCCAGGCCAAGCCACTGATGTTTACTGGTGATCACTTGGGGTAGAGGTGAGCTGTGTGCAAGGGCAGGGCTGCATGTGAGGATGCGCAGTTTTGCGGTTTCTGTGGAAATTGAGGTAAGCAAGGCTCGTAAATGCAAGACAGCATTCTCAAATTAGGAACAGAATAGACAGAATATGTGGATGTAATTAGAAACTGGCCTTCTAGCTAGA
>NW_022936608.1:0-227 GCF_012274545.1 Fukomys damarensis | reverse complement strand
GTGGGGAAAAGTAGCTTTGAATCTCAGAAGTTTAACACTAAAATGATCTACTTTTTCTTTTTTGAAGAAGGGAAAACACTAGTGACAATAAACTTGGAGACCAGTGGAAGAGGCGACGTAGCGACAAAGCCATAGTCTCCGTCTTCCTTCAGATGGGATTTCCCTCTTGTGGCACAGAAGAGTGGAAACCGATTCAGATGGTGTAGGGAGCCTCTGAGGGAAAGGTT
>NW_022936607.1:0-756 GCF_012274545.1 Fukomys damarensis | reverse complement strand
AGCTACTAGCAGTTTTCCATGCAGCTGCTCAACACCTGTTAATTCCACTAGCTAATTAAGAGACTAATGCCCTCAAAAAGATGTGAGCTATTTGTCTCTGGAAACTTGAATAAATCACCCACTGTGCACATGGAAAGTCTGGGTACTGGAAGACCCGCACAGGCTGGAGGATAACAAAGGCTGTAGGTATTCCCATAAGTATCCTGACCTTTTACATGCTGTGCAGGCATGGAGGCCCGCAAGTTGACACTATCAACTATCACAGCTCTGAATGTTATATTGTCAGCATGCCAGACAGGATGTGGCCAATGGTATAGTAGTGGTGCTTTCGCTGATTGAACCTGATGCTCACTTCGATGGGGAGGACCCGCACCTGGTACTGTAAGCCAGGACAAAAGCTTATGGTTGGGGGAGTCATAGGCTCCAGCGGCAAAGCCACCGCTGCTGTTTTGTTAAGTGGGTATGATTTGTCAATGAAACCGCCATCTAAACATTTGAGTCTGTACCCACATTACTGCCATTCCTGGCCACAGCTGAGGGAAACCTCTTCCCACAGTGGGCAGTGACCACAGTGGCAACCTACAGTAAGTTCAGCTTTTGGCTGTGTATCATACAGTAAACTGTGTGAAAGCTGTTCATTTTTCAATCTGACGTAAAATATTTTCAAGAAAAAAAAAGTTCAGCTTTTGGGTGTATAGTGAACTTCTCCTCTCCAGTCATGCAGTGATGTGCTGGAATGTGCTGCCCTTGTCCCCT
>NW_022936606.1:0-584 GCF_012274545.1 Fukomys damarensis | reverse complement strand
TATATCCATTTTAGTATCAATTCCTTAGTACAAAGACCATATATTTTTATATATACAACACAGCACTTCTTGACCAATCTCTTCCCACCTCTCCCTGCTGTTGTAGTCTTCCCAACCTCAGGCAACCATTATTCTACTCTCAGCTTCTCCCAGTGACAGGACTTCATCTTTTCTTGTGACCAAATAATATTTCATTATGCACCCAGAATGTAATTTCTTTATTCAGCCATCAGTTGATGTATGTGGAGGTCAATTCCGTTTCTTACCTATTGTGAATAGTGCGGCAATGAACATGACGGCACAGGTAAATATTCCATCTCTTGATGTCCATGTATAAAACTCATTTTAGATGCCAGGTTTTCTCGTCAGTGCTCATAATTCTGTCACACAAGACACCAGTCTTGCCCTAAAAAGGAGTTTCTCAATCTGCATCATAACATTTCAGGCTGGACGATTCTTTGTCTCAGGGCTGTCTTGTTTAGCAGCATTCCTGACCTTTACTCATTCAACATTAGCATTGCTTCTTCAATTCTGATAACCAAACATTTAACATTGCTGGATGTTCCCAAACTACATCCTTAAAG
>NW_022936605.1:0-1397 GCF_012274545.1 Fukomys damarensis | reverse complement strand
AAAAAAAAAAAAATTAGAGAATCTGATGTTTCTTTGATATATCCTCTTAGGATTTTGTCCTTATTGAAATTATGACATGAATTGCTCTTGGGGACTTTCTGTCTTGAATGTTTTTCAACAATTCCACAAAATGAAATTGTTTTCTTTCTTCCCAGATTGTGTGGCTTTGTTTATTTCTTAGAGGGTTTGAGTGACTCAATATTTAATAAGGCAGTAAAGTTGTACAAAAAGATCTAGGAAACAATTTTTAAAAAAATTGTAAATCCTATGTTTATTCCTAAATTGGTTACCACCTAACTGCAAAATCCTGGATAAGTCTTACTTTTCCTTTACATATCTTGGTTCCATTCTTTGTAGGTTTTATAGGCTATCACTGAGGTAGAAATAATTCACATTAAAATGAAAACACTGTCAGTAGAGGAAAAAGACACTCAAGCTTTCTGTGTCAGATACTCCTTTACTGGAGTTTAGCTGAAATCTCTTCATTATCTGTAGCCTGGTTTTAGAGCCCAGAATGTGTACCTAACCACCTATCACATAAGTAACCACCGAGCACTATGGTGCCTCTTTCAGATGAAGACTTGCTGCCTGTAGCTAGAAGAATATCCTCCAGGTATACCTATGTTGATCAACTTACTAGGACTGACAGGATCCATTATGAGTTGTAATCATGTATATTACTTATTAGAATGGAATGATACTCTGCAAAATCAGGAAGAGGAATAGGTACCTAGGGGAGGTCTGGGAAAACCAGGCACATGTTTCTAGTAGCCTTTTCCCCTGTGAAACAAAATGAAAAAATCAATGAAACAATATTTAAAATGTGCATAATTCCCTGAATACTTGGCTGTGACGACACATGTGTATTGTCTATCAGGGAACCTCATTAGAGACTCAGTGTCCACAGTTTTTATTTAGCAGTTGTTATACAGGCAGCCTCTATTCCAGCTGACCAGAAGGAAAGCCCATGTTCAGTGTAAGCCACACTGTTTGTACACTGTTTGTACAATTTAGACACAGTAAGACCTTCTTATCTTGGAGTGAGGAAATTTTTTTTTTCTTCATGGAAAGCCATCTGGAAATGTCTGGGATCCAGTTTTATAGATTCCAGCCAAAGGTCAAACCTGTAAGCAGTCTTTCTGAAGGTTGAAATTTCAGGCATCCTGTCTCTTTATAGTGCACACAGAATAAATCTCAAAAGTTTACTTTTAGACCCCTAACTTTTGCCATTGTGTGAGGCCACCTGAAATATAAAAACAAAGTGGATTAAATTGTGGCTCTTTTTGGAACTTGTGAGTTGGCCTTAGCTAAATTGCTCAACCTGTTAAAATATTATTCTTCTTCTGTAAGTTTGAGATAATGCTAAAACTATGTAGGGATTTTGTTGACAATAAATT
>NW_022936604.1:552-776 GCF_012274545.1 Fukomys damarensis | reverse complement strand
TTAAGAAGATCATCCATCATGACCAAGTCGGATTTATTCCAGACATGCAAGGGTGGTTCAACACACGAAAGTCAGTGAATGTAATACATTATATTAACCAGGTCAAGGACAAAAACCATATGATCCTGTCAATAGATGCAGAAAAAGCATTTGATAAAATTCAACACCCATTCATGATAAAAACCCTGCAAAAAATTGGAATAGATGGTCTATACCTCAATTTA
>NW_022936604.1:0-376 GCF_012274545.1 Fukomys damarensis | reverse complement strand
AATTAAAGCAATAAAGATAGGAAAGGAAGAAGTTAAACTATCATTATTTGCTGATGATATGATACTCTACATTGAAGATCCAAAAAACTCCACCAAAAAACTTCTAGACTTAATTGACAGATTCAGTAAAGTATCTGGATGCAAGGTGAATACCCAAAAATCAATAGCCTTTCTATACACAAATAACAGACAGACAGAAAGAGAAATAAGGGAAAAAATTCCTTTTACAATAGCATCCAAAAAAATGAAGTATCTAGGATTCAATCTAACAAAAGAAACAAAAGATCTCTACACTGAAAACCACAGTACTCTAAAAAAAGAAATCGAAGAGGATATAAAAAAATGGAAAGATATCCCATGCTCCTGGGTAGGAAGA
>NW_022936603.1:0-202 GCF_012274545.1 Fukomys damarensis | reverse complement strand
CCGTTTTTCTAAAAATGGGAATTGCCTCGATCCACCACTGATACTAACTTATCTAGTTGTCATAACGATGAATACAATTTTGCAGAAGTGCTAACTTGAGCCAGAGATAAGCAATATATCTTATTGGTCATGGAATTATAGGTCTTCTATTTTCCATCAAAGGATTGGGACTTACAAAAGCAAAAGATTTCTAATTTTTTTT